>NW_018397270.1:2687612-2687804 GCF_002168275.2 Theobroma umbraticum
TAAAGAGAATGCTTAAGAGCAGTAAGTGAAAAAAACAGAACAACTTTTTCATTAATATCTGCTTTCTACTTAAAGCTTAAGTATAGGAAACCATAAGACATAAAATTAAAAACTGACAACCACCCACTAAGTGCACTTAATAGATAACTGATCTATAATTCTAAGTGGTAGACCAACATGTACCAAGTAGAA
>NW_018397270.1:2688142-2688263 GCF_002168275.2 Theobroma umbraticum
TTAAATCCAATATCATTAAGCATTTTTCTCAACCATAAGGCGTGATTAGCAGCAACAGTAGCAACAACTATATACTCAGCCTCTGCGGTGGACTGTGCAACTACATCTTGTTTCTTGCAAT
>NW_018397270.1:2688989-2689117 GCF_002168275.2 Theobroma umbraticum
TTGAGGCTAATGGAGTGTCTACTGACTTACAAGCTTCCATGTTGAATCATTGCATCAACTCCCTTGCATATTTAGCTTGATGGATGCATATATAATTTGGTTTTTGAACAAATTCCATGCCCAGAAAG
>NW_018397270.1:2689393-2689495 GCF_002168275.2 Theobroma umbraticum
CGTTCATACCAGGCCCTTGGTGCCTGTTTAAGACCATATAGTGCTTTAACAAGCTTGCAAACTTTGTTCTCATTTCTTTTCGCTACAAAACCTTCAGGTTGC
>NW_018397270.1:2689569-2689677 GCF_002168275.2 Theobroma umbraticum
TTCTTTAGCTGCCAAGGCTGCTAGAAGTCGAATGGTATCGTGTCTTGCCACTGGTGCAAATGTCTCAAAGAAGTCTACCCCATATTCTTGAGCATACCCTTTAGCTAC
>NW_018397270.1:2689691-2689851 GCF_002168275.2 Theobroma umbraticum
ATTTGTTAACTGTTCCATCTGCATTAAGTTTAGTTTTGAAGACCCACTTAACCCAATCACTTTTTGGTTTGCTGGTCTGTCAACAAGATACCAAGTTTGATTCTTATTAATCATCTCAATCTCATCACACATAGCCTTAATCCAGTGTTGATCTTTAGCT
>NW_018397270.1:2690299-2690506 GCF_002168275.2 Theobroma umbraticum
ATCGAAGGCTTGTATCCAAACCAAGCTTCATAAGGAGTCTTTGAATTCAAGCTTTGAGTTGACAAAATATTTAGCAAATTCACTGCGGCATTTATGGCTTCTGCCCAAAAGCTTTTGGGTAATCTTTTCTCAAAGAGAAGACATCGAGCCATTTCAATTATGGTTCGATTCTTTCTCTCACTAACCCCATTTTGTTGAGGACAATAG
>NW_018397270.1:2690606-2690782 GCF_002168275.2 Theobroma umbraticum
GAGAGCTTGCATCTGTCTCGTCCTTTCACTTCCATGGAACTCATCCTTGAGTAGATCCCATGCTTCCTTTGGGCTATCACAAGTCATAGTTCTTGTGAAAATGACATCTGACACAGCAGATTGGATGCAAGAAAGTGCCTTATATCTTTTTGCTACATCCTCACTATGCTGTTTAA
>NW_018397270.1:2690792-2690862 GCF_002168275.2 Theobroma umbraticum
AGTGGGATTAGCATGTCTCATCACTGGAGGATCACCTCCCATCTCCAGAATCTCCCATAAATCAAAAGCC
>NW_018397270.1:2690872-2691012 GCF_002168275.2 Theobroma umbraticum
CTTTCATCTTCACAGCCCATATAGCATAATTTTCTCCTGAAAAAATAGGAGGTGCTGTGACACTAAACCCAGATGAAGCCATGACAAACAAATAACAAAAAATGAAAAACTGAGATCTTTTGATGAACAACACTCCGCTG
>NW_018397270.1:2691315-2691518 GCF_002168275.2 Theobroma umbraticum
TTAAGTACAGGAAACCATAAGACATAAAATTAAAAACTGACAACCACCCACTAAGTGCACTCAATAGATAACTGATCTATAATTCTAAGTGGTAGACCAACATGTACTAAGTAGAATAATCAACAATAACTGACTGTAACATAAACAATAAGACTAAACTTAATTGAATCTTATGCACCAGCATGTAGTATCTGCTGGCTGCT
>NW_018397270.1:2691528-2728434 GCF_002168275.2 Theobroma umbraticum
CTATCAACAATTAAAGAGATGCATTCCAACTTCAACAAAAATTCTTTCAGGTTTGGGATTTGAGTATGTAAAGGGTACAATGTTAAATGTTGACAACAAGTTTGCAATTGCTATTGCAAAGAACCCTGCGCAGCATGGTCAAACCAAGCACATCAAGGTTAAGTATCATGCACTTAGAAAAGTAATAAAGGAGAATGAAATATTGCTACAATATTGTCATACAAATGAACAACTTGTTGATATCTTCACCAAAAGGCTGAGTAAGGATAGATTTGAGGCACTAAGCTCTAATCTGGGTGTTTACCAGGCTAAAAATCATGGGAGTGTGTTGAAAAATGATCTTTAGCTAGTTTGGCAGAAACTTTCTAACTAGTTAAGAAGTACCGTTAACTAGTTAAAGCTTGAAGTGGTGGAAAATGGAAACTCTTTAATTGGTTCAGCAAGACTGTTAATTGGTTAAAGCTTGAAATGACGAAAAATAAAAACTCTTTAATCGATTAAGTAATATTGTTAATTGGTTAAAGTTTTTACGAAAAAAGAAACTGTGTTTGCAGAAAATAGCTAACAGGTGGTAAAATGATATGGTTTTATATTTTTTTTTATTTCTCTGAAGTGTGAAACACTTGTCTAAAGTGTCGATTAGCAAGTGCTTTGTTTTTTTCTTATTGTTCTTGTCATTTTGTAAGGCTATTAAGGCATTTTCTCTTTTTTTTTGTCTTTTTCTAGGTTGTTACGAAGCAAAAATACCTAGGTTTTGTTTCTATGTGCTCAACTGGTTTTTACAATCCTTAGGTCATATCTGAACTGGGGTATATTTTCTATATCTGTAGAAGGCATATATATTGAAAAAAAGAGTGAAAATAGTGTGAGTAGATTCCCCCAAATTTTTTCTTCTGTTCCTTTATTTTTCATTCTTCTTTCTCTGAAGATTTCTAAGTCTATTTCATTTTATTTCTCTCAAATTCTTGACAAAGGTTAAGTTGGTCGAAGAACATTTATTCATGGCTTTGACCAAAAATAAAGTAGCTGATCCAAGCTAAAGGTTATTGGACAGTACATGTTTGAGTCATATGACCCAAAATGTAGAGCTCTTTAATGACCTTGACTCTCAACATCAACCAAATGTTGAAATAGGCAATGATGAGTTTCTTTAAGTAGTACGAAAAGGCACTGTGGGCATTGGGCATTCAAACTTCATCAAGCACTTCTTATAGCTGATATTTCTCAAAATTTGCTGAGTGTTGGCCAATTGGTTGATGATGGTTGTGTCTTCCTATTTAAAGATAAATTCTGCATTGTGTACTATCCAACAGGTGAGTTTCTTATGACTGTCCTTATGATAAAAAATGTTTTCTAGCAAATTGGAAAGATGTCTACTGTCAAGTTTTTGATATTACTATGAAATCAATATCCTTGTAGCATAAATGGTTTAGACATGGCAATTTTGCTTCTATGATATAGGCCAACAAATCGAGATTGATAGAAAATTTACCTTATTTGGCTTAATTAAATCAAGTTTCTATTACCTTTCTGCTTGGGAAATTGACCAAGAAACCTTTCCCTCTAACTAGCGCAAATAGAACAAATGGGAAACTTAATTTGGTGCACACTAACGTTGTAGGTCCTATGAGTGAGATGACACTTAATAGAAGTAAATTATTCTTGATCTTTATTGATGATGTTTCCAAAATGTGTTGGATCTATTTCTTGAAACATAAATAAAAAGTGTTTGATCATTTTGTGAAATTCAAAACTAGAGTTGAAAAGAAATTTGTGAGGAAAATCTAAACTTTTAGATCTAACAATTGTGGAAAGTACAAATCTTCAGAATTCAGTCAATGTCTCGAGAGGGAACACATTTGTTATGAATGTTAGCTTAATAATAATAAGAAAATATCCAAGAAGGAGGTGAATTGGATTTTTTAAAATTTTTTTTTAACAAATTAATCTTTTAATGAAGGCAAGATTGAAGACAAGTTTCTCAAATTTATTTTCAATTTAAAATATTCCAAAAGTGATTTAATATGCAAATTAATGAGCAAAAAAGGTGAAAATAAATTTTCAAAACTCTTTAAGTAAAAATGCACTAATGTAAAATTTTCACAAACTTCCAATCTAGACAAGCTAAAAAGAATTTTCACAAATTTGTTTTCCTATCAAAGTGAGTCAAAAATAATTTGAAGAGTAAATAAAGGAATAAACAACTTAAGAGCAAATTTGATAAACTCTTTAAAGTACAGTGCATAAATGGAAATGATGAAAAGTAAGTTTCTTAAGTATGCTAAAATTGATTTGAAATATAAGTCAAGGAGTAAACAAGTTATAAACAATTTTCAAAAATCTTTTCAAGATGAAATAAATGAGTTTAAGAAGAGAAAAATGGAGACAAAAGAACGCACAAGATTTATAGAGGTTCGGCTCTTTCTATAAGTGCCTATGTCTTCTCCCTTAGTAAGCTAAGGAATTTCAAATCCAATATGTAGAACATCAATCGATAGATGAAGAATATCTATGGATAGATAGGAGACAAAAAGCTCTTTGAAAGTTCTCTTGAGTTGGTTTTTGCTTTACACATCATAGCCTCTTTACTTGATGAACCTATCATTGGAAATCAAACACTTTAACATTTCAAGAATAAGTGTTAGAGAGATTATAAAGCTCATTTAAACAAATTAACGCTCATACATCTAAATAAAGCTTGTAAACTTTTCGAGATTATTCAAGTAATGTTCAAGCAATTTTGAAACTTTTTCACATGGAAACACTTAGGATCTTCAAAACTTATTTAAACAAGTTTAAAATCTATTCAAATAGGTTCAAAAACTCATTCAAACAACTTCAAAACTAATTCAAACAAGTTTAAAGATCATTCAAGTAATATTCATCATTTTCACATGGAAACACTTAGACAATTCAAAAGTGAATGTATGGAAATTTTTAACATTAATAAATTAAGTTCAAAAACATATTCAAACAATGTCAAAAATCTTTCAAACAAGTTCAAGGACCACTAAAACAAGTTCAGAGATTATTCAAGCAATTTTGATCATTTTTCTTATTTCAAAACTATAGTCATTTTAAAGCTAATAAAGTTAACAACATTCAACATCAACTCACAAATCCTTATACCCCTCAGCAAAATAGTGTTAGTGAGAGGAAAAATAGAACAATTGTAGAGATGGCTAAGTACTTGTTGTTTGAAAAAAAAAAGCTACCAAAAAGCTTATGGGTAGAGGCACCCAATACAATTGTGTATTTACTCAACATTCTTCCCTTGAGAGCTTTAAGAAATGTGACTCCATAAGAAGTTTGGTTCAAGAAAAAGCCATATGTAAGCCATCTGCGCATGTTTGGATGCATTTGTTACTAATATGTGCTTGACGAATTAAGGGACAAATTAAAGCCTAAGGCTTTGATAGGAGTATTTGTACATTGCAGTTTGAAATCAAAAGCCTACAGGACTTATCAAATCGATACTAGTAAGTTTTCAATTAGCATAAATGTCACCTTTGATGAAAATCTCAAGTGGGATTAAGAATTGAAGCAAATTAAAGACCTAGTGTCACTATAGATGCTATTGATAACTCTATGATATAGAGTTATTTTACCACATCTTGGTTATCAAAAATAGCTAAGTCCTTGTATTTTCAAGTTAATTTTAGGTAATTTTTATATTTTCCTTTATTTAGTTTAATGCATTGGAATTATTTTTAATTTGAGTTCATTTTCATACCAAAAATTTTAATTTGAGAAATTTCTGATTTAGTCTCAATTTTGAAGGTTCTCAGGTGTTAAGAACTTCTTGGAAGTGACATGCAATATGATTAGTTATAGAATTTGTTGAGTATGTTTTGCAGTCTTTTTACCATAACTTTCTCTACCAAACTCCAAATGAGGTGATTCATGGACCAATAGAAAGTTAAAAGGAAGGGCTATAACTTTACTGTTTATCATTTTGCCTAATTGGGAGTGAAAGTAATAAAAATTCACGTCAAAAAGAGAGTATTGCAATAAGGAAGCAGTGCAAAATAGAGCACTTGAGATTTTGAGAGTCGTGACGCTGAAAGGCATATAGAGAAAATTTTTAAGGCAAATCACTTGAGAGCCGTGGCACTGGAGTTAATTACCATAAAAATTTTCTAATAGATATTTGGAAATGAGGTTAACTTGTGCCTATTTAAAGGACTTTTTCAGAGAGTTTTGGAGAGAGAACGACACCAGCTTTTCTAGAGATTTTGAACTAAGAACCAAGCAAGAAAATAAGAGCAATTGGGAGAGATTCAAGACCACAAAGCTTCAACATTAGATTTTTTCTCTATTTTGTGTTATTTTTATTTTCTTTGATTTGAATTCATGACTAAATTTCTTTGCATAATGTTTTCTTTAGATATCATGAACTAATTTGTTTTTCTAGGATTATGGGGGATTTCAACATGTAGTTTAAATATCACTTTCTCTTTTCTTTATCATAAATGGGTATAGTTTTGCTTATTTAAATATGTTCTTAATGCTTTTAATTGCCTAATCAATAATTAATTGATTTTTGAATTTAATTGAGACTCAATAGAAAGATTTTTGATTGGACTAAGACTTGAGTAGTGTATGCTCACGTCACTTAGGTGATCTGATTCGCAATATAGGTAAACATACATCAATTGCCATACATAGTCAAATTAGGACACTAGCTTATAAACTTAATTTAATTAATTTTTATAGATATATAGTGAACTAATTAAGTTAGGTATATGTACAAGCATTTCAACGAAGACTTGTACATAGTCTTAGATCCTAGGTTAGCAAAACCACCCAAGAAGATAAGCAATAAGAGAAGCTGGTATCAAATAAAATGTTAAATGAACCCATAATCCTAGATTTTTAGTTTACTGTTTTTCTCATGTATCTTAAATTTCTGTTAGTTCATTCAGTGTTTATTTTAATTTTGTTTTAATTAATTTTTTAGAATTTTCAATTACTTATATAAATTGATTTATTATAAGATTTTCATATTTAGTAAAAATTTAAAAACAAATCCTGGTAAGAATGATACTTTATTTCTATTATATTACTTGTTTACGATAACATGCACTTGAATGAAAATCCAACAATAAGTTTTCGTCAAAATCATAAGGTTGACAAGATCGAACTTGATCTTGATGAGTTCATTGATAAGGTTGCGATGAGAGGTACACGTGCCATTCAAGACATATATGACAAGTGTCAGATTGCAATCACTAAATTTGTTTCCTTTGATAAAGTGGTACTTGATGGAGAATGGAGTGTAGCTTTGCTGGGTCTTTGAATAAATATAAAGCAAGGCTTATTATAAAGGGAGAGTAATTACAAATATTAAACATGAATTAAACCTTTTTGTCATTGAAGAAGTGTCACTACCATTTCCAACCGGTAAGCTTAATGGAGCACTAACCTGGCGCCGATTATAGCGCACCGCTGCTTTAGGCAAGTCATAATTGACAGCCCTGCATTTTGAGTTAATCGAGTCAAATACCTCAGATACATGATAAATCGGAGTATTTTTTGTAATTTCCTTTTGATACGCTTGTAAAAAAAGTACAGTTGACGCAACCTATAAAAGACCGTTAGGTTGTACGATCGTAAGGAGGAAGAAAGCAACAGTATCTCTTTCGTTCTTTGAAGATATCTTGTGCAGGAGATTGTCAGCCCAAACCTCTGGAAGGATACGCCTAGGTTCTGTCATCAAATAGGCTATAGCACATGACTTTAAAGTAGGGGCAGTGCCTACACGATTGTGTCATTTCATGCATGATTAATATACTTTTGGTCTTTAAACAACAGCATTGATCTTCTTGTATTATAAATTTTCAACTTTGTTGGCCTTTTTCTAATAGTCTCAACTCGGAATTCTTACACTTCTCCTGTGGATCATTGACAATATTGACAATATTATTTTTTATTCATTGACTGTATTGTCCTTAATTAGTGATGGGACTTAAAATTATTGTCAAATGGACGAAACAAAGAAGGCTTGCATTAATTCAAAGGAAGGTGTAAAATTTTAAGGTGTAAAATTATTGTCAAATGGACGAAACTCTATTGTATGGCCTATAGTCAAACTACATTAAAGATATGATAATTGTTCTTAATATAATGCAATATCTTGAAAAGATATGCCAACGGTTTGTATGCTACGAAATCTAACGCATTAATTTGCTATGGGTCAAGTCCGATTTACACCTTAAAATTCCAAGCTCAACTCATCCATTTAAATTAATTCTCTAATATTTTTAAATGTATTTTAAAATTAAAATTAAAATTAAATATAATATAATACTATTAATAGTGTGATGTTTTTAAGCCAAGCAGGGTCTAAAAAATTATACCCAAATCTCGTCCAAGTCTAGCCAAAGCAAGTTGCTCATGCACAGCTACTGAACGGATTGTTTTGTTTTATTCTTTTAATGACTCATTAACTTCCTTATCACATTATCAACCTTTGAAATATTGTTTTGGTTGAGTTTTGGACCACACAAAATGGTAGGCTCTCTTATCCTATATTCTTCACTTATTCTATCTCAATCTCAAAATATAAACCTTTAATCTTAATAAAAATCTCAATTTTCAACCGGCTGTAACAATTCACGAACACATGATATAGAAAAACTCAAGTCTAGAAGATCGATGTATAGTGCCTATAAATATTGATAATAATTATTTTTTAATATTTTTTGTATTTAGATAAACAAGATTCAATCTTAACTGTTTGAGTAAGAGACATAAGCATTTAACTTTGAACTCCTTTTTGAAATATTATATATATACTCGTTGCTTTCTAGTTTGGGATTTTAATGAATTTTGGAACTCACATTTGAATCCTAACTAGCTAAAGGAACTTTACAATTTTGGCTATTTTAAACTACTCTTCAATTGCTTATAGTTTTCATGGATTAAAGGGTCAATTTCATGGTTGAAAACTTTCTATTATTCTCGTGCCTATTGCTCACTTGTTCTACGAAGGAGATCATTTTTAGTAGAAAAATAATTCTTGCGAAGCACTTAAAGTAGGAATTATGGAAATTTGTTCACTATTATCATTGATTAATGACATCAATCGATTCGTAGTTAAAGTCTATACAAGCTAGTTTAAATGACAAGTTACAGTAACATATTGAAATACATGATACCTTTTTCCTTTCATTTTCTTTATTTATTTTTTTAATTCTCAGATATCTCCAAAATTATGTTATATTTTTTTTTCAAACACGTAATATTATTACTTTTCTTTTATTTAAAAGTGTTCATGGGTTAGGCCAAGCTCAGTTGACACTTTAAAAATTTAAAACAGAGCTCAACTTAAGTTGACTCCTTCATATATATCATGTTTATTACTGAAATATTAAAAATAAATTTATGTTACTATTTTAAAACTTTAAAATATATTTAGAAATAAAATTTAATTAAAATGTATCATTTATTAATAAAATTATATCCTCTTGGGTGGTCAGGCCTCAACCTAAACAATTATGTCCAAAGCTGGAGTTGACCTATGGACCTGGCAGAAGGGCTTGGCCGTCGATGCTTCTACTTTTCTACATTCTAGTTTATTTTTCATATATTTTTCACCTTTTGACATTAAAAATCAAGAAATATCATATTTATAAAAAAAAATAATATTTTGATATAATATATGCTAAAATCAAATTTGTTGCTTTAAAAAACTCTATAAAATTCAAGTAAAGACAAATAACAGGGGAAGGAAGGAGTAATTAAAACCAAACCTTACATTTTATACATACATGATAAAAAAAAATACTAACCAATAAAAACCTTATCCTATAGATACATTCTAAAAATATATACTAACTAATAAAAATCTTATCATATTTTTTATGAATAGGATTTGCTAACAGAAAAGATTGAGCTAAGTGACACTTATTTAGTTACTTATTTTGATGAAATCACGTGTCTAGAATAATAATCTTTTAAAATGCATTTAATAGAAAAAATCAATAAATAAATCAAACAAACAAGCTAACAAACCAACTTATATATCGAAATTTGGAGAAATCCACACAAATTAAAACTTGAACTTGAGACCTAGAAGTTCTCCTCCACCTTATCATTGAGGCAAGGCTCATCGCAAGTGGACACTAATTAAGTTATCACTTTTAAAAATATTTTTAAGTCCAGTGCAAATATTTAATTATAGATATAGTGATTTTCAATGTATAAAATAAAAAATTAAAGTAACTTTTGTTATTAAGACACTTTTTCTTCTGGCGATTAAGAAGCAATACTTCTTTGTTTATGAAATTTGAAACTAATTTTTTGAATAGAAAATACATTCATTTATACTCAAGTACAATCAAAAAGTAATGCTGATTAATAAAGAAAATTAACATTATGGAGAACAAGAAAAATACAAACAAAATCCATGTTCTCAAGGGAATTGAAAGCACAACATTGGTCCCTCCCCTTTTATCAATAAGATTACACGTAAGCTGCACATGATGGGAGACATGTGAGTAGCACATGCTAGCAGTTGAAGAACCTCGAAGTTAATTACAGCACATGAGGAGCACCTATTTAAAGAATAAGTTGATTAAGAGTTAGTTTAGTTAATTTGAGTTAGCAGATGATTCAGTGATGACTAGTTGATGTAAATATAGCATCAGCAGCAAGTATATATACATTTCCCCTTTTTGTAAAACAGAGAGATGTGAATTGCAGTATATAATATCAGTAGCCTAATTTTGGCAATATTCCCAATCTTGATCTTGGATCAATTTCTTCTCATTCTAAAATTAATACCCTTTTACCTAAGGACAAAAAACCACAAAGTAGGTGAGCAATGTCCCAAGTACCGAACTCAACATGGAGTTTTCATCCTCCTAATATATATTATATCCTTTTAATATGTAAATATGACATTAATGCTTGAAAGTAACTAATGGATCAAAACAAGAAAAACGTACTAATAATACCAAAATCTATGGACCAAAAAGAAAACCAATATTATTTAGTCAACTCTGGCGAGGATACACCAAATAGCTATTTGGTCCTTTACGTTAAAAGAGATTAGACGTCTTTTTTTGACATTTCATTTTGTCTCTCTTGTCCTGTATATAATCAGTTCCAAACAACAACATACGTCTATTAAGAAATTGGTTATTGACATTAATAAATTAGATAGAAAATTTTGACGGTAATTCAGATGTTATAGCTACTAGGGCAAGGCTTTGGAGCCGTAGACTAATAGCGACCCAATGTTAGGCATCATGAGAATCGTCTAGGGTTCATGCCTGGGACATAAGAAAAAAAGTCAATTTCTGCGAAATTATAGCACAAGCATCAACTGCCGACAGATCACATCAAATATGAACTTAACCCTTAAGCTACTACGTTCAATTGACGTAGTGGGGCGGTAGGTAGCAACGTATAATAATCACATAGATAGTTATAGGATTAATTCATTTAATACCTGATTTTATTAAATCTTATTTGACTATGTAATTAGGGTAAGAGAAGAATTCATCAGTTCAATGAATTTGAAATTCAACATGTTTATAATTGATTATATATTTTTGGTGATTATCTCAGCTAATTGAGCTCCCAACTGGGTTTTTTGGGGCATCTACAACATGGTGGAGTCGTGGCCATAAAAAAATGTTTGAATTGGACAAACTGAACATTTGGACTTTGGACATGGACATAGCGGGAGTTTCAAAAAGGCTTTTAGCCAATTTCATCGTCTCTCATTTTTCACATAAAACGTGTGTGATAAAACTGGGTGGGAATCCATTTTTAAGTCTTTAGCTGTTCTCTTAATTAAGCTCCAAAATTGAGAATCTCAATTGCTTGCACAATTTCACACCAGCCACAGTCTAGTCTTGGCTTTATAGGTTCACAAATTGGCATACCATATACCTATTTTGGACTTCACATAAATTCCATGTTAGCTGATGTCGGTCAAGAACCAGATTTTCCCTGTGCTTTCTTGACAAAGAAAAGTAGACGTAAAACCACGCAAATGCAAACAAGGACTGGTATCAGAAGCATTTAGGAGCTCTCAAAGTTATTTCTTTTTTTCCAAAATGGTGTTCTGGGGCTTGTACATATGTGATATGAGCACATATTTGGGATGAAGCGTTATCCCGAGCAACCAAGTTAATCATTCAGCTGGACTGACCAGACCGCAGCTCCTAACTCATTAAAGTCAAATAATTTTCATTGCTGCTTATTGTTGAATTTTTTTGCCCCGCAAGGCTTGACATTCGTTGTCCACTTAAGCGTCAGGCCAATCAAAACAAATGGTTACTTCCTTTAATTTATTATATGCAACGAAAAATTATCAAGTTCATACATACTAAAAAATTTTGAAGCTTTCTAAATGAATATGCCAATATTGAACAAATCCAAGTATTTTAGGCATGTCAGTTTTTCGAACATAAGGATGAATTACATAAGGAATGAGCAACGTGACAAGGGAAATTTTAAGAGGAAGCAATAATTTGGGAAAATGATGGTGAACCAAACAAAGGGTGGAATGTATATATTCGTTAATGGATTGCCATATATTCGAGCGAAAAAAATAATAAGTAGTCGATCTTTGGTTCCTTCTATGGAGATAGTATATAGTAGAACATGCCCTCTTTTTTTCTAGTAGATAGATAAAAGTGAAAAATCTAATAAAATATATTAGGAGGCTTTGTTCCAAGTCAAATTTTAGTGCTCTTAAAAATTCGGAAATAATAACTTTCTCTATAGGAATTGGATATAATCTATTAATTAGCTTGACAAACTTGGTCACACCAAGCTTAATTTACAATTTATGAGTTTGAAATCAGTTCTATTGTGGACTTCCAATATATATATATATATATATAAATATGTAGTCAATCAAGTGCACCTGAGTGAGAAAAAGCTCAGGTCAACTCCTTTTGGAGTGTCACCCAAAAAAATCAAAATTAATGAATTCAATTCAAAATGATGAGGAGACAATTCATACCATTTCAACAGGCTATTTGCTTTAGATCTTATAATTGATCCACGTCTTCAAGCGACTGGTAAGTAGTTTTAGGATTCTGTCGGGGACGCTGCTTGTTTGTAGTTGAAAATCTTTATGTACCAACAAAATGAAGCCAATAATTCACACTGGAATTTCCTTCTCCAAAAATCTTACTATGATTTAATCCACGATCCAAAGCTTATTCACACTAACTACTCCAATGAATGTCACTTAAATTGATTGGCGAAGAAACTTATTATCTCTGTAGTTTGAGAAGACTTTTTCCATTTTTCCACTTCTATTTCAAATTAAATATATATGATCAACAAGATAACGTCAACAATTAGCTAGTTCTTAGATAGAGTTTTGTGATTGAAATGATTACAAGTTGCACGTATATTTTATTTTCGAGTAAAATATTTCTACATAATTAAGTTCCATATATAATTTCATATGGGTCTATTAATATTCGAGATTAATAATCTATCATAAAAAAATCTTTCGTTGGATATATAAGTCTTTTCATTAATCAATCGTTAGTGTTTTTATTACTTTGATGATGTGGTAGCATTTTTAGGATAATTTTGCCCTTCATCTTTAAACCAACAAAAAGCTAAAACTCTCTCAAAATCCAGATTTTATTGCTGAAATGCTCTAGATTTGTTGTTGATTTTTGGCACTTCAACTTACAATCGACTTGTGAAGAGAAACAATAAACCCATGTTTGATTTTTGATGGGTGATTCAAAGTGAGGCTGAAAGGTGGGAAGAGAAAATGAAAGTTAAGTTGTTGAGTTAGTTTTTCTTATTGGTTTAGGGGTTTATAAACCATAAACCCATGTTTGATCAGCGTTTGGTACAAGGGAAGTGGGAGCACATTCCCTGTAATGTGTTCAATTAAATTACATTATAGTGTTTATTTTGCGACAAACTACTTTAATGTAAAATAGCAATGCAATTACATTACAGTCAATAGATATAATATAATTACAATCCAAAACTAATGCAATCAGATTACATTGCACTCTGCAATGTTATTAAAAATATTTTTACCTTTCAACTTTGTTATTTTGTTTAAAATATTTTGCTATGTTATAATTTGTTTGTTATACAGATTTTGAGGATGTATTTTTATTATTCTTAGTAGTCATGGTACTTGTCAATAAAAATTATACTATCTTTTATAGGAAGAAGAAATTAAAATAAAATACATAATGTAAAAAATTATATTAAGAAATGAAAATAAAATAATAAGATTACGTTGTTCAATTTTTTACCTAAGCAAGTGTATGTATCCCAAAGATAATATAGAGATAAGTAGAGTATCGATCCCACAGAGAATTGAATAATCCTTATTCTTAACAACTAAAATTAACACACCTTAAGTTTATCTAAACAATTGAAAAGAAAGATTTGAAGTTAATAAACTGATAACTAGAACTAAAGCTAATCTAAAATCTATTAACAAATTTACTTTATTAAATTCGAGTGACTACCAGACCTAAGGTTATGATATCTCTCAATATTTCATCTGAATCTTGTCTCTCTCTCTTAACTTAGTTTAATGGATTAAGTTATTAACCTAGAGTCTTAAATTATTTACAAGTCTCAGTCGAGTTTCTTATAAAAATACTTCCCTCAGTTAATTTACTATATGTCTATGCAAATTATTTTAAAGAAATGTTAATTAAGTTTATGCTCTAATTTTGGCCATGTATGGCTTATAGGCGTATGTCTATCCTATATGTAAATCAAACCACCTAATCAATTAAGTGTATTCGATCATACGCTATTCTATTCAAGGTCCACCTGAATCTCCTTCGTCAAGATTTAACCTAGGCTTTCAATTCAATCTAATTAGCGGCCAATCAACTAGAAGCATTACAAACAAAATAAAATAAACCTAAATCTATCAAATATAATCAAAAGAGAGATAAATAATTTAGACTGTATATTGAGTTCAATCATAATCTTAGTTAAAAATTCAGTTTCCTATCAAGTCACACGTCATCATCGAATAAAATTTAAACATTCAAATTAAACTAAGAAAATTAAGAAAATAAACGAAAAGATAGAAAAACTCAAGAGTTGTATTCTTGATCTCCAAATCTCCTTGAATCCTACAAATTCTTCTTAGTTTCAATGACTTTGTGGCTTGACTCTCAACTATTAATCTGGTGTTTTTTTCTTTCTTTCTAAAAGGTTATTTTTATAGGCTTTAAAGTTAGGCCAAGTTGCGTAAAGAAAGAAGTCAATTTCAGCTATGATTTCCTTATCAAACTATGTGAGTCGTAGCCTTCCAATTAATTAACAGAAATCCTAATTACTCTAGGACTGCTATTGTGTGTCAAATCTAACAAGATTTTTGACTATTTTCCAAGCTGAGCTGGGTGAAGTGGTAAACATAAAAGTTATAGCTTTTTCTCTTCTCTTTCGAATGATCTAAGAATCGCTTCATTTGGAACACAGTAGAGAAAGTTATGACCAAAATACCGAAGCATGTGCAATGAAAGTCTGTACCTCAAAATTGCTCTCATTCTTTCACTAAAATTCTTCTTTCATCAAACACCTATAAAAGCACAAATAAATCAATAACAACCTATCTTAACCATATTAACATAAATTAAGTATAAAATTAACCATGATTAGATTAACTCACCTAAAATACCTAATTTAAAATAATTAAATAAAATCCACTAATTTTTATGCATTACTACAAGAACTAAGCTAAATTATTATCAAAATTAAGCTCAAATAACTCTATATCAAAGTGTTATCAGATTATAATAAGAAATGAAAATAAAATATATGAAATTAAAAATATATTTAAGTGATGATATTATATAGAAATTAACAATAAAAAATACAAATATATTAAAATTACATTTTAATAAATAAGGGTAGGTCTAAAAATTGACATTACATTCCCAGTAAAGTACTTGTAAACTAAACGCTACAATATTGTCTTTCCTGTATTTTAGTCATTACTTTCTTTATATACCAAACACTATAATATTATTTTCTTTACAATCATATTGCTTGCAATCATATTGCTTGCAATCATATTACTTGCAAGCACATTACATATAATCACATTATATTGTAAAGTACCAAATGCCACCTAAGGTTTTGAGTTTCAAAGCTTATTGTTAGAACTTGGCATTCATGAGTCATGAGATTTGAAGGTGTTTTATAAAATTCCGCAAAGAGTTATTGACACACTATTGTATTCATCCTTTTTATGCAATGGGCATTTATGACATTTCGCATTTGCTATTAACATCGTTTACATGTTTGGGGTGAGCTGTCGGATTTGAATAATAATAGACTTGCATGGAATTATGGACAAAACTTAAGTAGGTAGGAGTATTTTACCTTTAATTTTATAGTCAATGTCATTTCCTATGACATCTCTAACGTGAAGAGAATGGACAAGCACTTAAACAATTCCTATACAAAATTTTGTGAAGTTGCTTGAAACTATGCTTAAAAGGGTAACCCACCATGTTATAAATGATACTAAAAGTGCATTCATATGTGAGTGTCAAATTTTGGATAAAGTACTTCTAACCAATAAGACTATCCATAGCATGAGGACTAAGTTAAGGAATCATGGAGAGATATTTTTAAATTAAATTTGAAAAAAGCATATGATTGTGCTGAATGGAGGTTCCCTATGTTTGTTTTGAAAAGAATTAGTCTCAAGGAAGAATAGAAGAGGTGGGCTTTTGAATATGTCTTACTAGTTAAAGTTGCAATCTTTCTTAATTGCTCAACTACTTTGAAATTTCCAATTAAGAGGGCCCTCAAACAAAAAGATCCATTATCTCCTTTTCTATTCATTATGGTGGCTAGAACACTACACCTCCTATTGGATAAGGTCAAAAATCAAAATTTTTTTGAAGGGATTTCTTTCTTTGAAAGTGGTTTGAGGATTTCACACTTACAGTTTATAGATAGCACAATGATTTTTATGGCAGAGTGTCTCTGGCTGTAAATATTAAGAAACTTCGACAATGTTCTAAACTAGTGTTATAGACGAAAGATCAACTTTGGGAAGTTATATAGCATTAACCTACAGAAAGAAATGACAAATATTCTTCATTGAAGAGAAAGATCTCACTTTTACTTATCTTGACATCTCCCTAGGTGAGAATCCAAGAAGTCTTTGCATATGGTAACCAATTGTGAATAAGTTGAAGAGTAGTTTGGCACTTTGGAAAAGAAAATATCTCCTTTGAATGTCAGTTGGCGTTAATTAATTCAATCTTAAACTACCCATATATTTTTCAGGCACTCAAAAGGGTGTTAAGTAGCTTGGACCAGTTAAGGAGCAATTTCTTGTTAGGTGCAAGGGAGGAAAGAAAAAACAATGACAATGGTTAGATAGAGTGTTGTTTGTAAACCCAAGATCTTTGGAGAGCTAGCTATTTCCAACTTACTTCACCAAAATGTATTCATATTTGGAAACTGGTCATGGCACTATAGGGTTGAAAGGGATGCCCTTTGGAGAATAATGTTATTGGAGAAACATGGTACAAGCCAACTTCCATGGTTGTTTACAACATGTCTAAAAGAAAAAATGTCAAGCACATGGTAACATATTGTGAATTTACCACAAAGTGATAAGGTGGATAAACTGATTGGCTTTAAAGGTTGTAGCTGAATTGTGGGAAATGGCATCAAGGTTTTATTTTTAGTTTGACAAATGGTTGATAAATGAGACCCTTAGTGGAACATTTTTAGGTTGTTTATGTCAGCAATGGACAAGGAAATAAGTCTAGCGGATGCATGGCGTTAAGGGTAAAGAAATATCCCTTTTTTTGATCAGTTATTGGTGATGAGAAAATGAATTTCTTCAAAAGCTGCTTGGTAAGCTTAATAGTGTTGTTCTAATGCTCAAAAAGAGAGATAAGTTAATCTGTCAAGGTGAGGCTAGCAGCTCTTTTTTGCTAAAAAAGTTTAATTCAACTTTAGATTTTATTACTTATCTAGAAAACCAAAAGGTATAGTTTTCATCCATTTGGAAACTTTCCGTCCCCTTTTACTGTCTAAAGTTTCTTATGTTTAGATATTTTGAATTGTATACTTATGAAATGTTTTTTGAGATCTTGTGGTATTGAATTTGAAAATGATAATGGTTTTTGTTATTGTTATGGGACTATGGATGAGGATTGCTCTTACATTCTAATTTCATGCAAATTATCATAGTCAGTTTAGTGCTTTGTGTTTAACTAGTGGGGTTTTTTTTATGGGTTTTTCCTAATTCTAAGAAGTCTTTAATCAATCGCTTTAAGGTTCTACCAACTACTTTAGCACTTATATGGCCTTGTGCTAATCCCAATTTCATGAATATGTATTTAAAATAGTAAACCCCTTTAATTGTTGTTTGAAACGGCACCACTTCTATATTCATATAGGTAGAGTTTGTCATTATGCCATTATCACTACAAGCATTTAACATTTCTATCGAGAGCCTTGTACTCATCCTTTTCTTGTAATAGTCGCACTAAATATTTTAAAATGAAGGTATTTAATATTAAAATTCAGTGCATAATAACAAAAGGAAATTATGAGAAATAACCCTCCTTCTAAGCCCAATTCAAAAATATCTTTTTTTATAATTTTAACTATTTTTAACCAATTTTTGGCATGACTTAACAACAATACCCTTTAAACAATTTTAGACGATTAAAATGGTTTCAGTTTTTTCTATCTTGCCATTCAGACAAAAATTTCAAAATTAAATCTCGATTTCTTTCTCTGGTCAAATACTGTCTATCTCTTTATCTAAAGTGCAGAGATGACATCAAGCTCTTTCTTATTTTGTTTTTTTCTTAGATGGTGGATCTTGGGGTTTTCAAAAGTGATAAACAGCGATGTTGCTCTTCTATGATGATTGCAGGTAGCATGATGAATGTGGTAACTAGATGCTTTCTGGTGATGTTTTCAAGAGCTCATGGAGAAGGGACAACTAAAGCATGTTTGATGGGTTTTATGGTGGTTCACAATTTTGTTGTGTCTAGGATTGGGATGATTGTTAAGTATGCTTGTTGAAGATTTTGAGTTGAAATTATTCAAGGAGTATTTTGTAAAGGGAGTATATTTTGTTTTTGCATAAGAGAAGTGAGCAAAACCCTCCCGATAGAGATATAATTTGTCTTGATTTAGAGGATTATGGAGTTTTGCAACCTATCTTTTATGAAATGCACAATTTCATGCCTTAGCAAAAAAAAACAAAGATGTGTTTTAGGTTCTTGGGTTTATTGGTTTATTCATAGAACCATATAACCTTAAATTTGAGAGTTGAAATTGATTAGATTGGATTTTAAATATTATGAGACTGATTTTTAAGTATTGCGTGACTTAATTACTATGTGACTGATTTTTAGGCATTATGTGATTAGTTATAAGCATTGCGTGATTAGTTTTTAGGCATTGCGTGATTAGTTTTTAGGCATTGCATGATTGATTTTTAAGCAATGCCTAAGTCACACAATGCCTTACTAACTAGTCAAGCAATGCCTTACAAACTAGTCACGCAATGCCTACCAACTAGTCACGCAATACCTAAAAATAAGTCACGTAATGCCCAAAGTCAATCACACAATGTACAAAGTAAGTCATGCAATACTTAAAAATGAGTCACGCAATACAAAAAAACCACCAAAATTACTAAATTTCATTTAACAAGATCAACAACTTTAAATGATACACCATATTTCATTTTACAATATAATTAACAAATATGCCTACTTGACCAAAAATGTTCAAAATGTTCAAAAGTTTTTGTTCATATATCAAAAATCATTTCAAAATACTTAAAAATGCTCAAAACGCTCAATGATTCTCTTTGTATATCAAAAACTACTCCAAAATGCTTAAAATGCTTTAATGTTTTTCTTTCTGGTAAAGAATACTCCAAAGATGAATAGTCTGATAAGAAAAGCTCAAAGAATATGAGTTGGTTTGAAGTGCAGATCTAAACATACTTGACCTGTTAATAGGTTTCGAGTTGAGGCGCGGAGCCAAATAAATGGGTCAGTTTCATTAAGGATAATTTTGTGGTAATTTTAATTCTCTTGGTTAAAAACAGTTAAAATTATAAAAAAATCTATTGTCAAAAACACCTTATGCATGGGGCCTATTTAAAAAAAGAACTCTAATAACAACGTATAATAACTTTTTATTACCCATTGAACTTTTATTGCTAGTTTTGTTAACTCAAAGTTGGCTTTCCATTACTAGCACACTTAAGTCAAAGGTTTTAGTCCCATTCCACTAGATGTTGATTTTATAGCCTCCCTTGGCAATGCTTTGGTCAATGGATCAGCCTAATTCTTGCAAGATTTAATATAAACTACTATTACAATGCCATTTAAGATTAATTTTCTTATGTAGGCATGTCCACAGACTTATGTGTTTAAACTTTCCATTATAAATCTTATTGTGGACTACACACATTGTAGCTTCACTATCACAATATATGGAAATGGTTGGCATTAGTTATGGCTACAACTTTATATTTAATAACAAATTTCTTAGCTATTTCGCTCTATTTCCAATAGCTTTTAATGCTAAAAATTCAGATTCCATTGTAGAATGCGTAATAGAAGTCTACTTTTTAGATGCCCAACTAATGGCACCACCTCCTAAGGTAAAACTTCATCCTGATGTGGATTTAGTGTCATCAATACTAGTTATCCAACAACTATAAAAAAATCCTTCTAAAATATTAGGAAAATCACTGTAACAAATTTTCAAAATTTTTGTTTTCTGTAAAAATCCAAATACTCTAATGATAGCCTTTCAATGATTTTTGCTAGGTTTACTTGTAAACCTTGAAAGTTAACAAACAGCAAAGGTTATATTTGATAATGTGCAACATACATTATGTTGCCTATGACACTTACATATTCTAATTATGTAATGACGCTTTCATTGTTCTTAGTCAATTTTATACTAAAATAATGAGTATTAAACTCTTTGATCACCAAATGACCAAATTTGTGAAGAATTTACTCTATGTAATGTGATTAATTCAATCAAATCACATTTTTATCTCTTTTGACTTTAATTCTCAATATTGTATCAACTTCATTAAGATCTTTCATTTTGAAAACTAAAGTAAAATATTTCTTGGTTTCAACAATTTCAAGCATATTTGTACCAAAGATCAACAAATCATCTAAATAAAGACATATGATTATACCATAGTCTTTTGTAAATTTAGAGAAAATGCACTTATCTACATTATTATGTACAAGTCCATTTGAAAGTATAGTACTCTCAAAATTTTTGTGACATTGCTTTAGAGCTTGTTTTAGTCCGTAAAGTGATTTGATTGGTTTACAAACTTTCCTTTTATTTCCAAAAAGCATAAAACCTTTAGGTTGGTCCATATATATTTCTTCACCTAAATCTTCATTTAAAAAGGCAGTTTTAATATCTATTTGATGTACATGTAATTTATAATTAAACGCTAAAGACAAAAGCACTCTTATGAATGTTATTCTTGCTACCAAAGCAAAAGTATCAAAATAATCAATACCTTCTTTTTGCGTAAAACCTTTAGCAACTAGTCTAGCCTTAAAGGTTTGCAGTGAACCATTTATATTATGTTACAACCTATGGGTTTTGATCTAGGAGGAAGATATACCAAAACTTATGTTCAGTTTGACAAGATTGAATCCATTTCATCATTTATTACTTCCTTCTAAAAAGCTACATCCCTTAAAGACATAATTTCTTTGAATGTTTTCAGATCATCTTCAATTTTTAATAAAACATTTATCTTTTTATACACTTGGGTTCTACTTTCTTCCACAAGGAATGCTAATGTTTGCGAGTAAACGAAATCTGGATCTAAGTGTTTTCTTTTTCTAGTTTTTTAACTTCTCTTAGGCTCAATTTGCGTATCATCCATTTTTTTTTTGCATGTACCATGAAAAGTTATATTACTTTGGTTAAAACTTGGAATTAAGATATTTTATTCATAATCAAATTTATTATTATACAAAAATTTGTTTTTAGAGTTACATGGAAATTTATTTTCAATCAACTCAACATAAGTAGACTCTACAATAACATTTGATTGTAAATCTAAAATTTAAAATACTTTAGAATGTTAGGCATACCCAACAAAAACGCCTTTCATTGTTTTAGGTCCAAACTTTGTTCTCTATGGCTCAAGAACGTTATATAAGGCCAAGCACCCCCACACTTTAAGATATCCAAGGTTGATTTTCTTTCATTCCAAAAATCATAAGGTGAAATCTTAATACTATTGGAAGGAACTCTGTTAAGTATATGACATGATATTAATAAAGCCTCACCTTATAAATCATGAGGTGCATGTGCAATCAATAACATAACATTTATCATGTCAACCAAAGTTTTATTTTTTTCTTTCAGCCAATCCATTTTGTTGTGGTGAATAAGGAGCACTTCTTAATGTATGAAATCATGTTCTTCACAAAATTATCAAATTTTGTCAGAAAATATTCTCCTCTATCACTTCTTGAAATTTTGATTTTCCTACCTTTTTTATTTTCTATAGTAGATTTATATTCTTTAAAATTTTGAAAAGCTTCATATTTTATTTTAATTAAATGGATATAAATGAACCTAAAATATCTCTTTCCTCTTCTAGTTAATTTTCATTTAATTCACATATATCAAAATGCACAAGATCTAATAATTGCGAGTTTCTTGCTGCACTATGAAAAGGTTTCTTTGTCATTTTTACTTGTATGCATATTTCACATTTTTCTAAGTACTCATGTTTGCATACAATATAATGATTGTTAGACAAAAAGCTCATGGAATCAAAATTTAATGTCCTAACTTAGCATGCCACAACAAAGAATTAGACTCAACAGCATAAGTAGAAACAATATTTATTTCATCAATGCTGAACTTGTACATGCCATCACAAAAGTACCCTTTCCTATAAGTAAGTCATCCTTAGATCCTATTACATTATCAAATTGTATTACAACTTTAAATACTTTACTTGCAAGCAAACTGGTAGAAACTAAATTCTTCCAAATTTCAGGAACATGGAATACACATTGTGCAATGTTAGTTTCAATCCAGAAGTGAAATTCAACATGATAGTCCCTTTTCCTTCAACTTTGGCTATAATATGATTTCTTGTTCTAGTTTATTAACTTCCATACAAGTCTTAAACAAGTTTTTCATTACATACATCAATTGTAGCACCAAAACCCTACCACTAATCTTTACTTTAATTTGAACCAATAACCACATTTAATTCTATCATCATTCCAATATTCATTGTAACAACCATGACAACCTATTCATTGATACCCCTTTTTACTATGTTTGCTTTTTCATGATTTTCTAAACAAAAATTCTTTCCTGCCTTCATTGATTTGCACTCATGAATCATATGGCCTTTCTTTCCACAAAGGAAACAATTTATTTTTTTCTTATCCTTTTTCTTAAAAGCCTGTCTTGAAACTTTCAGTGCAAATAACTTTGATTTCTTAGAATTGTTAAATTTTTGGTTCTTTCTAAAATTATTGAAATTCTGACCCACATGATCCACATTAGAATCAGAGGGATGAAATAGTGCATCATGGTGTACGTGTTTCACATTCTACTTGCATCTGAGTCATAAATTGTTCTAATGATAAAGAATCAATAGAATGTAGAACCTTCTTTTTGTAATTATTCCAAGATTGAGGTTGTTTAGAAAGAATTGCACTTACTTATAGTGCATCCAAAATCTTAACCTCAAGGTCTTTTAGTTTTGAAACTAAAACTTGTAATTCCTGCACTTGATCCATGTTTGGTAGATTGTCACTTGTCTCAAACTTGAAAAATTTTAAGAACAAAAATTTGTCAATACCTTGGTTTTCGTTGTTGTAGGTAATATCCAAGATTGTCTAAATTTCCTTTAGAGTCTTCAAATTAGAGTAGAGATCAAATAGATGATTTGTCAAAGTGTTTAGGATATGTCCACGACATATCAATTCACCTTGTTCACGTTTTTTTTCTTTCAACCTTTTATGCATCAAAATCTTCATCAGTTGGTTCTGAAAGTGCAGTAAGACTTGGATCCAAAACATAATAAATCTTCAAGGCTATAAGTAAAAACACCATCTTATCCTTTCAACGAGTGAAATTGGTTCCATCAAATTGATCAAGTTTGATATATTCTTGATTCATGATTTAAAGCTGAAAATTTGGATTAGAATCCATTGAGAACAACTCTTTAAAATTGTTAGAAAAGTAATATATGAAAAGAAGTAAGAAGGCTTAAGGCATGTCTTTGAAGAGTTGTTACCTACTATAGACATTTGTAGGCAAGGACTCTGTAGGATACAACAAGTTAATTTGATGTATGGGTGGGTATGGGTGTGTGCAAATGAAGGTAATGAGTTAATAGATGATGTGGAATGTTGGACTGAACATTGGAATGCCTTTTCTAATCTAAGACCCAAGGAAAATAGACTTGGTATTGCGTGGACTATACCATCAAAAAGGGAATTAAAATTTAATGTTGAGGGTTAGTTACAAGTAAACTCGGCCTGATGAGTTGTCATGGTGTTTTAAGGGATGCTTCGACTATGATCCTAGGTTTATTCTTTAGTCCACTTGGAATCCATGATTTTAGTTATGTTGAAATTATGACTATTAAACATGCCCTCAAATTGTTTTTTTTTTGTGCTTGGAAGGGTAAGAAGAAGCTAATCATCGAATCTAATTCTATGGTGGTAATCTTATGTCGTTTGAATGACAAAACTAGACCATGAAGATTATGGTTATTATTCAATGAGATTGATGGGCTATGGAATGAGATTGGCACATCTCCATTGTACTTACTTTTCGAGAGGCTAAGGATTTTGAAGATTCCTTTACAAATCTTGGTGTGCTTAGCGCAAAAATGTTCCTTTCATGGTGGTAAATGAGAGTTATTTCTTGCATGACTCAAAAATGGAGTTACCTATCACTTGATTGCCTCCAAGCTTTCAATATTCTATCTTTGAATTTATGCTGTGTAATTTCTAATGTTGTTATTAATTTTATTTTAGGGTGGGAACTTGGTGAGAGGTGTTTTTTTCTTTGCTTTGACTTTGTTTACATTTTTTGGACAATTTGATTGTATCTGTGTTATGCGGTGAAAGCTATGCTAGATTGCTCCATGCACTTTCTTTCACTAGTTTTAATAACTAAATTATGTATCAGTTTTGATACTAATAAAATTTCTTATTGATTGAGCAAAAAAGGAATGGAACCTATAACTAGAAATATATAGCATATTATTAAATAGTTTAATTCTAATTTAAACTAGCACTGAATATATAGAGTTTCTATTTGATGTATTAACAATATATAATTTCTATACACTATCAATCAACCACAAAATGTTACCTTATTAACAAGTAAAGTTAAAAATCTATTAATCTTTAAAAATAAATATCAATAACTTTTTGACTAAAGCTCTTTTACATTGCTTCTCTCAAATTTTCTCATATCCTTCCCTTACACACAAGTCCTGCTCAAATTTCTTCAACAATACATGATTGCTTTTGCTGATGGATGAATCAACACAAAATTTGAAGAATAATAACGAAGAGACTTCTCTCCTTGGTCTCAGCAGAGGTGCAACTTAAAGGGCTGAGATAATACACTTAATTGAAAAGAGAAGCGTGCACTCTCGCCAGAGGACCTAGATGAATGGCTAAGAACTACAAGAAATGCTTTAGGGATGATAAAGCATTTTGAAGCTTCTGAACCAGGATAGTCATTGGTGCAATACCTCCTTCATCCCAACTAGAAAGAAGAGAAAAAACAAATGATTTTAATCTTTCAAGAAATTGGTGGCAAAGCTTTGGCCAGTTTACATTGGAAATTCTCTCCTTGGAAACAATGGCAAATCCAAGATTTTGCATGAGGGGTTGCTAATAGATAATTTATAGATCATGTCAATAATTCGATTCAAAGGAAAAAAATTAATAACTTTTGAAATTATATTAAATTATAACATAAAATTTTATTAACAATTTAAAAATAAATTTTCAAATTTACCAATACAAATAGATATGAAGTAGAAAAAAAATTAACATTACATTTTTACATTAGGTGATGTGTAATGCGCTTTTGTTCTTTCAAATTCATTTATTCCTAAATTTGCGTCAATGGTCTTGACAATATTTTTCTCGATGTCAAGCATATGTATATTAACAACAAAATTATCTTTTATGTTAATACCCAACCTCATCTTTAAATTTTCATGGCTGAAAATGCACGTTTTGTAGTTGCTATAGAAATTGGTAGAGTTAAGATAGGTTGAACCAAATGACCCAGAAGAGAATATACAACTAATTTTTCTATCTTTGACATTAACTAGCATATTTTTGAAAGAGTTGAAACACTTTGCAAATATGGATCTCACCTAATATCAAGTTCATTATTAGGGATTTCAAATATGTGTGAATTAAAGGGTTTAGTATAGTTAATTATTTTGTCTTTTAGATTAACTAGCATAGCTCTGAAAAGTTGAAACACTTTATAAACAAGGATCTCGCCTAATATCAACTTCAAAAAATATGTTTGGTTTGCAAAATAGAATAGATATTGAATAGAATGTCTGTTCCATAGAAAAAGAATAAGAGAGGAATATTTATTATATAGTTTGGTTCATGAGAAAGGAGTAGGACTGAAATTGCTATTATAATTTATTCCAATAATTGGTTGGCAAGAATAGTTTGAAGAATAACCAAGGAATCAGTGGTAAATGAAAAAAATACATTTTATTAAAATTAAAGAGTTTATTTTGTCAAAAGACAAAAGTACTCTAACAGTAGGTGATAAAACCAAAACATCTTTTACTATAATAAATAATATTTTCACCCAAATACAAATTTTTTTTATAATTTAATAATATTTTGTATCAAAAGATAATTAAACTTTTTATTATAATTAAATAATATTTAATATTAAAAGAAAAAAGATATTCTTCCTTAAATTTAAATAATACTAAATAACATTCTTTATTACATTTATTATATTCAAACAATAATATTAAATAATATTCTTTATAATATTTATTATAGTTAAATAACATTAATATATTAAGTAATATTTAGATATTTCCGTTTCCATTGTATCAGCCTTCTTTTTTTTTCCTTTGGCAATTGACATCCATTCCCAAAATAGCTTGAGGGATGCGCTCGTGTTGAACTGGTGAAGAAGCAAATGAAATTGCTGTGGACGAACCCCATTAAATTATAATTGTTCATCAAGATCCTTTAATGGAAAGGTTCCAAACTAGTTTTCATGTTCAAATGATGTATATAAAAGTAGTGATTACGTAAATAATAAAATCTTAAACAAGTTACAAGCAAAGCACAACCATGCCTAGAATGAATGAATCAGGCAAGGTAAACGAAACTTAATTTGAAATGGACGGCGGAGCAACAAACAAGAGCGGGGCAGCAGTTACTGAAAGCTCCGAAAACGAAGCTGATTAGGAGAGAGGAGAGAGGAGTGAGGAAGAGAAAAAATGGGTTTGGTTTTATTTAATAAGGTAATTTTGAAATTGTAATGGGGTATTTTTTTTTTCAATTAACTTCTTTTCTTATTGTCAGCAACTCATAATAGCCATTACCTCCCTTGATAATGGCTATTTAGGCCCTCCTAGAATAGCCTTCTGAAAAATAGCCATTCCATGAAATCAAATGCAACTTTATCTTAATAATGAGAATAAGAGGAATGGCTATTCCATTCTCCCAAACCAATCACGTTGAAAATGCTAAAGGTTAGGAATGTCAAATTTGTGTGTGTTAAAGAATTTACTATAATTATTTTGTTTAAAGAGAAAAAATTTATTTGATTGCTTCACAAGAAATGAGGGTTCAAAATGATAAAGGTTAGGGATTTCAAATTTGTGCGGGTTAAAGAGTTTAGTATAGTTATTTAGTTTAGAAAGAAAAAATTTGAAAGAAACTTTATTTGATTGATTCACAAAAAAAGAGAGCTCAAAATTCTAAATGTTAGGGATTTCAAAATTATCTTAAATGTTAAGGATTTCAAATTTGTGTGAGTTCAGCGATTTAATATAGTTATTTAGTTTGAAAAGAAAAAATTTATCTGATTAATTCATGAAAAAAGAGAATAGGAAAAAGCGTGAAAGCCGTGTGAGTTAAAGAATTTAATATAGTTATTTTTTAAAAAGAAAAAATTTATTTGATTGGTTTACGAAAAATGAGGGCTTAAAGTGCTAATGGTTAGGGATTTCAAATTTGTATGAGTTAAAGAGTTTAGTATAGTTATTTAGTTTAAAGAAAAAAAATTGGAGAGAAAAAATTTATTTGATTGATTCACGAAAAAAGAGAGCTCAAAATGCTAAACGTTAGGGATTTCAAATTTGTCTTAAATGTTAAGGATTTCAAATTTGTGTGAGTTAAAAGATTTAATATAATTATTTAGTTCAAAAAGAAAAAAATTTATTTGATTAATTCACTAAAGAGAAAATAAGAGAAATGGTGAAAACCGTGTTCAAAGAGAAAAGAAAATAAAAAAATTCAAAATTTTAGATTTAAGAACTATCGAACCCAACTTTTAAACAATAAATTAAATGACTTCCCATTATTTCGAAACAATTTATTTAATTTGATTAGGGATGGTAAAATTATATATATCTAATTTTCTATATGTAATAATAAAATAATTACCCCATGACTCCCCTCTCCCTCCGCCCCTACTAGGAGAATACCTCTTAGAAAAAATTTGAGGAAGGCTTATGTGCAGGATAAGAACATGCGAGGCAAGAGAGTTTAGAGGGAAAGTTATTGATATATTTTTAAGGACTCAAAAACTTTTAACTTTCTTCATTAATAAGATGGCATTTTGTGATTGATTGACAGTGTATAAAAGTTATACACTATTATTATAAAAAATATAAATTCATATGTATAAAAGTTATACATTATCAGTACACTAAATATAAGAGTTTATATTTGAATCACTATTAGTGTATAGATTTTTTACATTATTAGTGGATCATATGTTGTTACTTCATTTATAAATAAATTTTGAAAATTGAAAAGTTTAAAAAATAAATACTCATAATTTTATAAATATTTATTTTCAATAACTTTTGAATTTTCACTTTTGCACATTTATGAGATGGTACTTTGTTTCAAATATAAACCCACATATATGTAGATATTAATCAAATGATATATTTAATGTAATATCAGTGTATAATATTTATATATTATCTCTTAATCACAAAGTACCACCTCATAAATAAGTAAAAATAAAAATTTAAAAGGCATTTCAAATTATATATATATTTTTGAATTTTTCAACTTCTAAATTTATTTATTAGTGATTAATAAAGTTTGGTTCACTAATAATGTATAACAAGGCGTCAACTATTAATCAATAATCAAATTGATCTTTGCAAATGAATCTTACCTACCTAGACAAGAGAACGCATTTCTTAATCTTTGGCTTAAACAAGATTCTTTCTATTTAAATAGACGCCATCTTTGACCAAGCAGAAAAAGTTTTAATGCCTTAAGCCAATGAGCAACCTTAGAATACACTGCTGCACCAAATGGATCATTGATCCATCTGTTCAAGTAAACGTTAATTGCAAAAATAAACAATATCTGTTCCTATTAATTTATTTTGCAAGAAAAGATTATGATTGGTAATAATGAATTAATTAATCATTTATAGAATAAATAAGAACTCATGACAACAAGTACCTAGCTAAACCCAAGATATAGGTTGACAAGTTATCCACACCACCAACCAAGAAAGCAACCCTGCATATCTGATACAAATCTACTACTCATATATATACCGACAACTGCAATATCTAAATTACCAATGAGGAATTAATCAGACAATCAAATTTTAAATCCCAGCCTAATCTGTTGTGGGACTTGAGGGTAAGATACTGCTTTTGAATGAGAATCTATGCGTACATGCTTGTGTACATGAATACACATATAAATGTACACGAATTTCATTCTTGATTTATTAAAATTATATAATATATAGTATATGAATGATCGAATTTATTTATTTGTTTATGTACTTTTGCATATATCGATATATTTCAGTGTTGTGGCTACCTTTCAGGAAAACAGAAAACAGCGATCATAGAAGGGTTTGTAAATTTCTTTAATTTGTATTGTGATTGCAGCTAAACTGTTACTAATCTCATGAGCTAACAAAGTTTTGGGTGCCCTTGTTGATGCCTCTGATCAGGTAATGGGTTTCTTCGGCTGGACATTTTTTGTGAACTTTGCAAGAAGTGGTGATGGGCATGTCGAAGGTGATTTCAAGCTTTTAAGGTAATGTAAATATAAAATATTAACAGTTATAAATATAAATACGACACTATTAATTAGTCGTATTAAAATTTTAAATATATATACAGATACATTTAATAAATGTATAACACAATATAGTATAAGTAATATGTTTATTAAACTTGTCAGATTAAATTTTATACCACACCATAAGATTTGTTTACACAATTAAAATTTATATTATTTATAACCTATTTACACAATCAACACGATTGCTATGATTATTTTGATTAAAATGATTAAATTAAAATATAATTCAACTATTTAAATTTACAACAAAAAATTATATATACCAAAATATTTATCAAATATAATAATATTAAATATTAAACACAATAACAAATTAAATAATTCTACTATTCAAATCTTTAATCATCATAAAAATATTAGTTTTTATATTATTCAATAAATGAGTTGCTTAATACATGAAATATGATTACTCTAAATTTAAATTTGTACCGTATTCATCTTGTATACAAAATTATCTAGTCTAACTTAAGTTAGTAAGTCAATATTATCCAAGAGAAATGAGGAGAAAATAGAAAGAATATAACTCTATTACCATATCAACTAGGATTTACCATTGGAATCCAATTCTTGGAGAATATCTTTAAGTAGTAATAACACTTGTAAGCATATTTTTGCTTTCTATAGACAAGTAGAGGTGTCATATTTATCTAGTTTTTCTTTTTTGCTTTTTGTTGAAACTTAAGGTCTCTGGGTCTTATTTGGGCCAATCGGTGCCAAAAGTATGGAGAAATATGTTGGGCTAAGTCCACGAACTTGATGTTACAGCCCATTTACCAAACCACAAAAATTTGTTAGTGGACTTATTATGAATACATTGCCAATGAAGTTTACTAGTTACTATGATTAAGGAAAGGAAATGAGAAATAAGGACCAAGATTACCTAGTTTTGGATCGGTTTTCTTATGTTGTTGTTCACTTGCTTGAGAAATAAGTTTTGAAAAGAAATTAAATGTTTTATGCAAAAATGAAAGAATTTCAAGTTTTCAACTATGTTGTGTTTTTTAGTGCAATTAAAAGTTAATTCATTACTTTAGACAGTTGATTTTGATTATTGTTTATTCTTTTTTAAGAGTTATTTTTACAACGTAATGCTATACAAAAAATAATGAGAACAATTAGAACAAGTAAAATACTACTTTATGTAGAATAATTAAAATAAGTGAAACGCTGCTTCATGCAGAAAAATTAGAGCAAGTGAAATATTACCTCATGTGGAACAACTAGTACAAGTAGAATAACTATTTCACATGTGTTGATATATGCTCTTAAGCCAATTGGATCGGTCAAGGAATATATACTGTCATTTAATGCATACTTAATTGCATAACTATATTTTATAGAAGTTTTCCTTCATGTTAGTGTAATAATAAGGAGTTATTAAGTATTAATTGGATGAAGCAAATGGAACAAAAAGACATTGCAAGAGAATTGTAAAGTTATTACAATTATGGGATTTTTGTACATCAAAACCATGTTCCTAAAATAGTTCCTGGTCATTATATTGTTAAGACATGGTATTAAAAATGTTTAAAAATTGGTACATGCTAAGCCTCCTTACTTGGGAAGTAGGCAATCGATTTTATAGATTGAAGTATATGGGATACTTGAGGATAGCATGTGGGTGCTTCTTAGAGAACAAATTCACTAAACATAACTCACTATGAAAACTCCATTTTGTATTTCACTCAAGTGCCTATGAAATATGTTCTAATGTGATAGCCCTACAACTAGTTATTGAACTTAAAACAATAAGTCATCTTGTATAGAGAATGAAATACTTTAATTTTATCACTACGGGTCTGAAAGTAATCAAATGCCAAAACAGAGTATTTTTTGATGTGTCACGAAGCATGCAAAGGTAGATGAATTGTCAAGAAAGGATTCATCTCAAATGATATGAAGGGATGTATCTCACTTGTTCTCAATTCTAGATTAACTTGTATAAAGTCTTTGACCAAAGCATGATGAGTTTGAAAAAAGTTAGTTTCCTAAATTCATAAGGTTAGTCATGAATTATAAGAACTAAAATGGAATGACATAAGTAAACACTAAGCTATACATTATGATATATATGAATATTTGATGAAAAGATCGTATTTCATTAAGAGGCTTATCACTGAAAGGCTTTATTAAATTCTTTAATTGGCTCTGTAACATTTAAGTGGTCATGATGTATTACTAGATGCCTCTCATGATCTATAGATATAAATCAATTATTAAGTTGATATTTGATTATGATTTATATTTATTACCAACATGTTAAAAGCCCAATAGGTTACACACATTAAGTGACATGCTTGAGATTAAATAAGGATAACCAATTAAGTTGGACTTAATTGAAATATACCAAAATAAAGTGGAAAAATTAATTAAGTTTACAAGGACTTAATTGAATAAAATTAAAAATGTTGTACTCAAGGTTGCAACTCAGTTTGGTTATATAAATATGTAATGTTAGCCAGCTAAAATTATGATGAAAAAAAAACCTTCAACCACTTAGCCATTTCATGAAAATAAGAAAAGAAAAATAATTTTGTTTGTCTGATAAAAATAAGATTCGTCAAGAACTTTTGATCTATTTTGTTCAAAAACAAAACTTGCTACTACAAGAAAAATCTTACCTTTGAGAAGGTCTTATTTGATCATTGTGTGGCTTACTGTTAGAGGCCAAACATTTGGGTGACTAAAGATTTAACAAATCCTAAAGGTGAAGAAGCAAAGATTTCGGCTACAAGATTTCAAACTGACCTATTTTTTTTTTTTTTGGATTTCTTGCTTCATTACAAGCTCCTTTGGATTTAATTGGCTTTTGATTATAATATCGAGAGCAAGGTATGTAACACTTAAACTTATAGGTGTTCATAATTAATTTGAAAATTACATAAAAACACAACCATCGATCTTATGGGATTCAGCTATGTCTTTGATTAAAAATATGTTTTATTTTTCCATTGCATTATGTTTTTAATTTCATGATTAATTTCATGTTTGAGTATGAGGTCGAATCTCAACAGTACTTTCAGAGCCTTTGGTTAATACTTTTCATGTAATTTGCATGCTTGATTCTTAGTAATAATCAATAGGATTGATTTGTATGTTGATTTGGCATATATCAGTATTGAAGGTTTTCTTTAAAATTTGTTTTTCTATTTTAATTCAAATCTAGACAACATGTTATTAATTCATTAAAGCATGTTTTTAAAAAGTTTAAAATCATGTTTAGTTGAAGAATTAATGAATGGATTAAAAGGTTTGGAAAGCCAAGTTAAAATTGATAGTGTGAGATGTTTTAGGCACTAATGTGCCAATTATTTTACTAACATTGAGCAAAGGTTATGAGTAGTTTTAAATTGTTAAAAATTAGTTCCATCAAATTAAATTACTGTATGTGTTGGCCAAACTTGATTTAGCATGAAAAGGTTCATAAAAATCATGTTTTTGAGTTCCAAAACAATAAAAATTCAATGCAGAAAATTTTGGGTATATGTTATCGATTTTGGTGACTTAATTCTCCATGAATTTTCTATTTAATTGTTAAACACACTTGGTAAAAATTTTCAACAGCTTTGTTCATGAGTTTGACTCATGATTTATCGAGTTTTAAGAGCACTGAAATACTATCTATTTTAATTTTGAGTAATTCACAAAGAATAGGAAATTGTTTCCTACTTAAAGTGAATTCCTAAAATTATGGTTATAACATTTTAATTTTGGGTGTTTCATAAAGAATGAGAAATTGTTTCCTACCTAAATTGAATTTCTAAAATTATGGTTAGCATTTTAATTTGGGAGATTCATAAGAAATCATTTCCTACTTTAAAAAATATTTCTAAAATTATGTGATAACTTTCCTTAAAAATTTTGATTTGACTAGAGGTTTCAAAAATTCGTTAAGTCACCATTTAGGTAGCTTGAACAAGATACAATTTAGAAAACTAGTCTATGTTCTAAATGTTAGAAATTAAGATGTTGTCTTAGATATATTTTAGGAAGCTTACCGAAAATAAAGAAGTTTCCAAAATTAATGAAAAGAATTAAAATGGAAAGTTTATTTCAATGGATTTGTACTTAAGCAAAAGGAGTAAGAGGTTTACTTTAAGTGTTTTGAAAATGAGTATGCTCTAAACACTAAATTGAAATAAAGTAATATCAAATATTTTGAGTCTAGCACTTTAAGCGAGTTAATTGAAGCTTTTCTCAAATAACACACAAGATAATTAAGTGATATTGAGCTTACATTTATTTCTATGCTTTTGATTGTAATTATAAAGTATGAGGATGATTATGAACTTAGACCTTAAAAGATTAAATCATGAATTATTAAATTTATTTCTTATGGTATTTATTTTGAAATAAGGTCTGTGCACCTTGGTTTACTCTTATTTTCTCTAGGATTGTAAATTTTTTTTCTCACCTAACTCCTTTCGAATGTAACTCAAGGTTTTTTAATTATAAAATATAATTAGTTATATTAAAGTGTAAAACTAGGGTTAGATAGATAAATTTTTGTAACTTGAATATGGAGGTCCAAAGGCGCCATAGAAATTAAAGGAAATTACAAGCAAAGCTTGAAGACAATATTACTAAAATCCCTTAGGAATTTGACCAACTAATTTCCTTAATGGCTTGAGGAATTTAGAATTAGTAAAGTCCATAATCATCCTAGTAGTTGGCATGTGATAGATTTATTTTTCGGTATATATATATATATATATATATGATATATGTGAAATGCAACAAAAGTTATACATGTCAACAATGTCAAATCAATGAGATCTTAATTAATGAATCAATAAATAAAATCTCTCATTAATATATTGAGTCAAAAAGTTACCTTTCACCATATAACAAGATAATTAGGCTACTCGTTTAATTGGAGGCTTGTTGAGTCATTTAAGGCCAAACTTATATATGAGTACATTTGAATTATTAGTGGGTCTCACTCAACTAATATCATGTTGTTCGGATGTGTCACACTTGACTGCATAGTATTAGAGGCATAGTTAAGCACAATGTATATGATTCGTTTAGAAAAGGAGTTGTCACTTAATTGACTTAGAAGCTGTACAAGATACAATTGGTAAGCTAAGTTGCCTACCTAATTAGTTTCATTATGGCTTGTTAAGTCACTCAATATCATGGTGGGACAAAAATGGTCTTAGTTCAATAAGAAGTTTAAAGGTTAAATTTATCAAAATATTCGAGGAAGGCTATTATTTTGATAAAATATTGAGAATAATCATATAAAATTCTAAAAACTTGTTGGTATGATTACATCATTTGTGTTAATGACTAATATTTATATATGTTGGTTTATATAGGATATAAATCAGTCATGGCAAACAATTTGTCACTTAAAAGCACACTTGATGTAAACAAGTTAATAGGCCCAAATTTCATTGACTGGTTTCACAATATCAAGATTATCTTGAAACAAGAGAAAAAAACTTATGTCCTAGATGGTCTCGTTCTTGAGGAACCTAGCAATGATGTTACAAATAAGGGAAATGAGGCTTATAGTGTTTATATGGATGATCTCAATCAAGCCATATATGTGATGTTGGCTAGTATGGCTCTAAATCTTCAAAAGCAACATGAAGCTATGAATTCCCTAGATATTATCCTAATCTTTAGAGAAACGTTCGATAAGAAAAGTCGCATAGAGAGATTCGACATTTCGAAGGAATTGTTCCTATGTAAGATGTTTAAGGGAAGCCTAGTAAGGTCTCATGTGCTTAAAATGATAGGATATATCACTTTATTTGAGCAGTTGGCTTGGGTTATGGATCATGATTTGAGTATAAACCTTGTACTCTCTTCACTACCAAAGAGCTATTCACAATTTGTGTTGAACTTCAACATGAACAAGATTGAGGTAACTTTATCGGGCTTATTGAATATGCTCACATACGCTAAGACTTCCGTTTTGAAGGAGAAGCCTTTAATTCATCTTGTCTTTTCTAAGAAAAAAAAATTTCTAAGAATGACAAAGGTGAAAAGACATCAACTTAAGAAAGTATGAAGCCTACTAGAGGAGTGAAGAAGGACAAGGACGTTGATAAATATCATTTCTACTACAAACTAAGGTATTGGAAGCACAATTGTAAGGATTATCTTGAATCCATGAAAGGAAAGAAATAGAAAGAAGCTTTCACAAAGAAGCTTCCACATTATGTATGAATCATATGATGATTTATTTTTTACTACTTAGTATATAATACCTTACTTTTTATTAATGGTTCTAATATGTCTAACATATTGAAGGAACTAATGACAAGGAGCAATGAAGAATAGGACCTTGAAAACGACAACCTTAGTTGATGGTCATCAGGCTTATCGGCCTAAATTAGATAGTGAAACAATAAATAATTTTAGAACATTGAATGTTTTCATGGCATGATTGCCAAGATGATATGTTTTGCTTTTGGGCCTATGGATGAATATTTTACTTTATATTTAGGAAACATAGATTTATTTTTTGCTAGCACTAGATATTTAGCTTATATATTTATATTTACAGTACATCTCATTTTATTTTGGAATTTGTTCTAAATTATTTATCCGTAAGTAAAGCTTTGCATACATAATAATCAATACTAAGTCATAAGATCAGTTTTTTTTATTATGAATCAAAAGGAAATTAATGAAATGATTTGATAAAATTGAGTCCTAATTCAATGAGTTCATAATAGGATTATAAACATATTTAGTTTAGGAGCATTCTTATTGAGATAAAAGATCTAATTTAAGATTGCTTAGAATTAAATAATAATTAATTATTATATTAAATTCATAAGAGATGAATCACAAAGCAGCCCTAACCCAGTTAATCACATGAACTAACCTTTGAGAGGATTTCATCTCATAACCAATAATGAACGACTTATGATATGTAAATATACATAAAAGTTATGAACATAATGCCATGTAACACCCCAAAGGAAAGTAAGTTTACTTGGTAAGATTTCTATACATGATAGAAATAGTGGGAGCTGATGACACTTTAAATGTCATATAAGATGAGTTTACTAAATGATCTAACATGAATGATTGGATAATAATCTCTGTTCAATGGAATAAATTTAAAATAGTTGAATACATTGAATAAGATAAACATATTTTGTGCACATCATAGGGTTAATGGGAGTAAGATAATTTACTCACTAAAAGTTTATAAGATACATTTTCCAGTTTAAGAAAAACAATAAAAGGCTAAAGAGTAAAAGCCTAAAAGGACACTTAACAAAAGAATTTAGGATAATATGTTAAAGGAGTTTAACATAAAGAAAATCCTAAATGCTAGATTAACAAAAGTAATGATTGGACAGTTGTATTGGAATGGTTTTAAAACAAGAGCTAACTGCATGATTATATTTTTAATCGGATACAAATCCTTTTGTTTAGATTACAAAAGGAAAGATATTTGGATCATTGGTTTAATAAACCAATAAATGATTTTGAGTTGTTAAAGTAACAACTAGAGCCATAATAAAAGAATCAAGGCTATGTTGTGATTTAAATGAGTACTTTGATTATGACAATAGAGATTATCAAAAATATAAATTAACATAGTCTTAAATAGTGCAATTTGAGTTGTTTTAGTATAGACACAATCGCTAAGCTAAAGATTTTAATATTAGATATATTAGTAATTGACTCAAGTGCAAGTGAGAGATTGTTGGTATATGACTTTCTACTAATTGGATTGATCAAAAAATATATATTATCATTTAATGCATATTTAATCCATAAATATATCTGATAAAAGTTTTTCCTCATGTTAGTACGATAATAAGGAGTTATTAAATACTAATTAGATGAAGTCTATGGAACATAAAGGCCTTGCAAGAGAATTGTAAAGTTGTTACAATTATGAGATATCTATGCATCAAAGCTATGTTCCTAAAGTAGTTCTTAGTCATTGTTTTGTCAAGACAAGACATGGACAATGCTCAAAGATTAGTATAAGTTAAGCCTCCTTACTTGGGAAGTAAGCAATCACTATCACAATATGGGTGTTTATTATAGAATAAGTTTACTGAATATGATCTGTTATAAGAACTCCATTTCGTATTTCACTCAAGTGTTTATGGTATATGTTCTTATGTGATAGTCATGCAACTAGTCTTTAGATTTGAGACATCAAGTCAATTTGTATGGGGAATGACATACTTCAATTTTACCTTTACGAGTCTAGAGGCAACCAGATGCCTAAACAGGGTGTTTTTTAGGTGTTTCATGAAATATGCGAAGGTGGATGAGTTGTCAAGAGATGATTCATTGCCCTAAGTAGTATGAGGTGATGTATCTCACTTGTTCTCAATTCTAGATGACTTGTATAAAGTCTTTGGCCAAAACATGATGAATTTGAGAAAAGTTAGTTTGTTAAATTCATAAAGTTAATCATGAATTAGGAGAACTAATATGAAATGTCATAAACAGATACTGACCTATGCATTATGATATATCCGAGATATTTGATGAAAAAATGGCATTGCAGTGAGAGACTTATCATTGAAGGGCTTTGTCA
>NW_018397270.1:2728444-2733603 GCF_002168275.2 Theobroma umbraticum
TTGACTCTCTAATATTTAGGTGATTATGATGCATTGTTAGATGTCGTTCATGATCTATAAATAAAAATAAATTATTAAATTCATATTTGATTATGATTTATATTTATTACCAATATTGAGATTAATTGGCTAGCACAAGAAAAATCTTATCTTTGAGTAGGTCTTATTCTATCAATGTGTGGATTACTATTATAACAGATCTATTTTGTTTTAGAAATAAAATTCGCTAGCACAAGAAAAATCTTATCTTTGAGTAAGTCTTATTCTATCAATGTGTGGATTACTATTAGAGGCCAAACATTTGATTGGATGAAGATTTGACAAATCTTAAAGGTAAAGAAGCAAAGATTTCGGTTACAGGATTTCAAACTAACTTAAATTTTTTTTTCAAGTTTTTTGTGTCATTACAAGTCTTATTAGATTTAATTGGCTCTTAATTACGATATTTAGAGTAAGGAATGTAATACTTAAAATTATTAATATTCATAATTAATTTAGAAATTACATAAAAAATATAAACATTGATCTTATGATATTCAACTATTTCTTTGATTAAATGCATGTTTTTGTTTTCACTGCATTTTGTTTTTAATTTCATATTTAAGCATAAAGTCGAATTTCAATAATACGGATAGCACCACTCGAAATAAGTGACATAGTTCACAAGTTATTTTCACTTTAAAATATTTTTAAAAGTTTGACGCTCAAATATTGAGATAGTGTCTTTCTCTCAACTTTTTTCTGAATTACAAATATTTCTTTCTCTTTCTCTGTTCTCTTGTACCGCTTCTCCCTCTCAACTTTATGTTGTTTTCACTATTCTTTATATGGCATTTTGCTGTAAAACAGCTCTTAAAACGAATAAGTAGTAATCAAAATCATGTGTGACAACTAGTAACCACTTAATGATTTTCAACATTGTCTCTAGTTATTTTCCAAAGACCGTCCTTCTGAAAATGAAAAAGAATTGCTGACTACTAAAGATTCTACGTTTCTAATATTTCTACAAGCACATAATCAAAATTTTTTGAAAAAAAAAAAAGAAAAAAGTAACGGATAAAAAAGGGAAAATATTCTTCCGCACTAAAATCTGGTTGAAATTTTATACATGAAAAATGGGAAAGGAGCAAAAAGTTATTAGTCAGAGTCCTCTGTCCGGCGAGAAGCTGAAAGATCTTCCCTCATGTGTATGGTTGATTGTTGAACTGACCTTACCAATGCCTGCACCACCTCAGATATTGGAGGCCGAAGCTTTGGGTCCGACTAGACAAAGATACCGAAAAACAGAAGATGTTAGAATTTTTTTTTAATATGATAAATCAATATCAGTAACATTCTAGGATATTTTGTTGATTGCAACATTGTTGTTCGGCTACAGGAATTCGCTCTCACCTGCACACAGAGGGCGATAATATCAGCAAACGGAGGGAGAGACTTGAGAGGATACAGTCCCCTCAAGGCTGGATCAACCATTCTTGCCAGTGCATCTATGTCATATAGCTTAGGACTGGCCCATTTCACCAAGCACTCTTCTGATTTTGGTCTTTTACTGAAAAGAAAAGCGATAGAATTAACTCAGATGCAAAAATTCTGTATATATAGCCAATGATGAGGGATGGGGCGAGTGATTTAGGCTCACCTGTCCAGAGGCATCCGACCAGTCAATAGTTCTAACATGACCACTCCAATACTGTAAACATCACTCTTTAGTGTGTAGGCTGCAGGCGTTGTACATTCTGGAGCATTGTATCCTACTCCGAGGTTTTGGCTTGTACGCTGAAAAGGATTGTAAGGAAAACCTTATCTCTTGTTTCGGAGCAAATATCAAATGCAAGAAGCTACTACCATTCTCTTTAAACGATGGTGTTTATTGATGTTTTACTATTGCAGAAATGGCTTCCATACATGCCAATAACAAGAACCTCTACATTTCCTCTATTAACAACAACTGCATACATTTGCATGCATCACTCATATATCTACTTCTTTGGCACCAAAAAGAATATAGTTTTCTATACTTTCTTTTATCATTTCTTTGCTCATAGAAAAAAATTTTATGGCTACTTGTCAAAATATGGCTACTTATCAGGAAGGGAAATGAATAATAACTGAAATTTGCTAAGCATGTCAGATTGTTGTTGTATCTGGTCATCAGCAGGCCTATTTTGAATTCATGTAGTGAAAATTAAGATTGCGTTCCAGGGACCATGTGTAATGAAGTCGTATCAGAAATCTGAGCAACTCTCTCTAAATTTTGAGTGAACGACATATATATCTCTAACCAAATAGAAAAAGGCGATCTATTAGATGTCAAGAAAAATACTAACCTGATGAAAGTTTGCCATACCATAGTCAGATAAATGAGGATTGAGTTCAAGATCAAGCAAAATATTAGATGACTTGATGTTCTTATGAACTATAGGCGGAGAGCAAGAATCATGGAGATACCTGAACAAAGCAATGTTCACCAATGGATTAATAATTTAGAGGAAAAGACCAGCAAAGCTTCTAAATATTGTATCATCACTCACTAGGAAGGTAAAAACTTTGGCAGGACAATTATAGAAGGTAGAAAAACATGGTGTCACTACAATCACTGTAAATATTACACTCAGCTAATTTATGATGCAATTTAGACTCAATAAAGGGCAAATATAACATATACAGATTAAGTATTCAAGTTAGCTTTGAAAACAGCAAGTTGAAGTGTACACTGATCGTATGTGCTAAAATATGTTGTATAAAAGTTCAAAAATTTTTGTAAATTCATCACATATGCTGTATATAAGTTAGATTCATTTATATTATAAACTCTGCTCATCAAATTACATAAAGTGAGAAATGGAATTCAAGCCATCGGCTGCAGAACCACCTTAAAGCAGCTAAAGATAACATCTGTAAAAGCTTGTTTTGATGTCCTTCTAAATCAACTCAATTCTCTTGTTTATATTTTTAGAGCTTGAACTTTTTTTGTTGTTTTCAGTTTGAGCTGGCTTGTGTTTTGGCTTTCTGGTTGAAAAGGCGCAGCTATGTACTGATTGAGACATGCCAAGTAGCACAAATATTTTAGAGTTCAAAAGAAGGGCACAGGACGAGCAACTGCAACTAGGCTACTGCCATTCCCATATGCTGTTAAAAATATAGATTGTTTTTATAGTGTAACTGCCAAGTTATGCATGAATGTAACCATCTACTACAGTGACATTACAGATTCAAAATTCCCGGGGGATTTGATTATTGTTCAATGTAATCAACAGCGTAAAGAAGGAAAAGATGATAACCTATTATTTAAAACAAAAGAATGTATTTACTTACTCAACAGCCCTAGCTGCACCTAAAGCAATTCTGATTCTGGTATTCCAAGTCAGTGGTTTGCTAAAATCATCTGACACATGTAGGAACTCATGGAGTGAGCCATTCCTGAAATAGTCATACACTAACATGTTATGTCCCTGTTCGGAACAATAGCCAACAAGTTCAGCAATGTTTGGATGGTGAAGCTTTGAGATGTTTGTAACAATTTCCGAAAATCCCTCTGGCCTCTTTCCTTGAAATAGTGAGGACTCTATCTTTTTCACTGCTAAAACCTGATAAACATATATATACAGGAGTAAATGGGATGGAATCTTAACATGCAGTTAAAAAGAAATGAAGAACAAAAGAGAGAAAAATATATGCTAACAAAGGGATGTAGTCCAGGCGTCTACCTTTCCATCTGGATATTTTGCCTTATAAACACGTCCAATGGTACCCTCACCCAGAAGGCGACCTGATGCAAAATTACCAGTAGCATTCTGCAAATCTGCCAAAGAATAAGGTACAGCATGAACAGAGGTGCTTCTTCTGCCTTTCAGACGGCTTGCAAACTCATTTGCACTGAAGGAAACACGACCAGAAACTGAACGCTTAAGGCCCATTGATGGAGATTTTTGCAAAGACTTCATATCTATGGCAACACTTGAATCCATTGACTTAAATTCTGACACCAGTACACATCATATAATCAGTACAATTTGTCACATGAAAACTATTATTAATTAGTTATCAAGCAAACGAAAGATGGTAAAAAGGCCAAAAATGACACGAAGTAACCAGCCAACATCAATCTAAAACATATAAACCCTATGCATTGCAGAAATCTTGGAGTGGCATTTAACATCTGCTGGAATGCTTGGCAAACCAATTTTTGCAATTTCAACCTCAGAGCTTGTAGCAAAAGTAACTTGCTAAAAGAAACTGAATAACTAATACACACACACACCTCTTTCATGGGATGTATAGGAGAAAAATAACATACTGCAACAAATTTAAACATGCAAAAAGCAAGGTTCAAAACAGTTAGAAAGGCAACTCTACTTATGATTGTGACATGCAGAAACCACAAACAAATGGATACCTTTAGGGTCTTTTAAAATGCCAACATATGATTCAGGGCTTAACTCCCGTGATTGAAGGGGAGTAAATCCTTTACGCCCACTGATCATTTCTTCATCAATAAAATGCGAGGATGGAGGAGGTGACCTCTTTGAGAATACAGCAACAAGAAGAGAAAGCACCACGAGGACACCTAAACATGATACAGCTATAATTACTGCATTCACAACAGACTTCTCCACACCGTTACTTTCCTTCTCTTCTCCATTAGAATGACTGTGGTGTACCCCAGGGGGTGGAGGGGGAGCTGGCCTAGATGACCAAGAATTTCCTCCAGTTCTTGAAAAGAGATGATTGCAAAGTCAGGAAACAACTTTTAGGGCACTGCAAGAATAAGCAAAGAAAATTTTGTAGCATACTTACTCTAGGTTGTCAATGTCCTTCAACTCATTAGGAATCCATCCAGTAAATTTGTTGTTTTCAACATTCCTGCCAGCAAAAGTGTAGATATTGTAAGGTCTCTCAGGTTTTCATCAGCCTCAATGTGAGAAAAAGAAGAATTGAAAACCATCATTTTCAACAAATTTGATCTTCTGGTTACATACAGATCATTTAGGGGAAGGTCAGCAAGGACATTAATTGAACCAGTGAATTGGTTGTCTTGCAGATGCCTGTAAAAGAGAAAACAAAGGTAAGCAACAAAGCACTTTAAAGAGAAAAGAATTAAAAAAAGAAGAAGAAAATGTAAGCTTTTTTGCCACGTACAAAGTGCTTATACTTGAAAG
>NW_018397270.1:2733613-2890118 GCF_002168275.2 Theobroma umbraticum
GAATTCGGCAGCTTGTCTGACAGTTGGTTGAATGATACATCACTGTATGTCACTCATGTGTTAGTAAGCAATACTACCAATACGTCTAGAAGGGTTCTTGTTTCATTTTATTGAAAATACAGAATATAAGAGAGCAGCGCAAGTGCAAATGGCAAGACTTAACCTTATGTAATTTCTGAAAATCTTCTTGAAGAACCAAAAAACAGAAGTTAAGGCTTGCTTTAGTGTTTATTTTCGTTTTCATCAATCTTGAAATCTTGATCTCATAATATGATTTAGTTTCTCGTTCAAATAATACAGGGTCTATTGATGTCTATACTCTATCTCTGTGCCTTTACTTGGTTACTCTTATTTTGTTCCCTGGTTCATTTACATTTGACTGCATTCATCAGATATTGCAATACTACATCAGGCAGAAAGTCACGTTTTAAGGATTGCGTTCCCATGAATGTCTCAACACTTATCTCCTTTAAGGCTCCCATGTCACCACTCTGCATTTGTCTGCAAAATTTTCCATTTGAGAAAAGGTCCCCAGGCTAGTTGAGGCATCATTATCGGAAACTTGTAAATCCATTTCAATCTTATGAACCCATCAAATTCTATTTTAATATTTTTCTGCAGAAGCAGCATATTTGTGCATAAAACAACCTTTCTGAGAGTATTTAAGGTCTTACAATTTAAGTTCAATGGATCTTACAGGCACTTAAAAGATAAAGGTTTAATGATGTGTAATAGAGAAAAGCTAATCACATCAAACTAAGGAAATTCAATTCTTCCCATAAAACGTTATCAACTTCAATTGAAAACCTTAGGGCCTGTTTAGTTTTAAAAATTGTTTACATTCCCCATTGATAGAGAAAAGTCTTGCATATAAGTAGAAAATAATGTATGTAAGTGGAAAAAGAAAAAAAAGACTTTCTTTTCAGCAATACTTACAATGACTTGAGTTTTTGAAGTTTCCCAAACATATCGCTCAACTGTCCCTTGAGTTGATTGTGACTAAGATTTCTGCAGCCACCAACCAAGGAATTAGACATGGTAATTTCAACTGATGAAATTGTTAAGAAATAGAAACAATCAACTATTTCACTTACATGTCTTCGAGGCTGGTCATCTGAGATATTGAGTAAGGCACAGTACCACTAAACTTATTTTCAGAAAGGTCTCTGCAAATCGAGCTCATATGATAAGTGTGATATTACAGGGAATCAAACAAATGAAATCAGGATATTGATATGCAGCCCTACATCAAGAAGATCAAAGTCCTCAAAACCAATTTTTCCCACCCATTTGGAGGTTGCATTTTGTTGCATTAAAACAAATTAACATTTATTTGGATAACTTCATTAAGTAAGTTAGTGTAGTGAGACAAGAGGTGGTAGTCTTAACCATTGAGCAATTCCAACAACATACGAGGGAAATTTCTACCTCATCTAGTTAAATATTGGCTTAATAATAATAACACCATTTTCAAAGGCTGTAAGCAACAGAACTTCAAAACAGGAAGACAATGGCCACAAGTTAGACTGGATTCCAATAGCTATGTTCTCAACAATAATTGCTTAGCAAAGATACAAAACCTCTTAAAAGAGAATACAAATGATTTTTCATGTTCATTAATCAGTTCAGCTTACTTACATGTGTACAGCATTTGGAGGTAGTTGGTATGGAATATCACCATTGAGGTTGTTCTTGCTCACGTCACTGTACTATGACCAAACATGCATTGCCTTCAGGTTATGTTCTCTAACAGGGAAAAACAAATAAAAAGAAACAGAAAATAGAACATAAAAATTTGCCAAATTCAAGAAGCAAATTCTCACAAAGCGGTGACAGAAGTCAAACTTGATAGCTGGTAGCCCAATTGTCCACTGAGTCCATAGTCAGATAACTTTCTGCAAATTTTTAACCAAAAAAGCAGAAGGGGGATAGTTCAGAAATTCCAGTTATGTCCTATTGAATATAGAAGAATGCAAGCACACTTCACTACACAGATAATAGGGAAGAATAAGAGAAGTAATGGAAAGTGACCTACATTTCAGTTACAGATGAGCCTGAGCATTTGATCCCTTCCCAGGAATCGTCACAAGGGTCACCGCCATTTGCTCTCCAACCACTTAATTGTGATGGAGCATTTAAGCTTTTAAACATCACATTAAGTGCAGAAACTACAAAATACGATTAAAAGGCATCACAACCTTGATGCATAAGGATTTATGTTGATGTAATGCATAGGACACCTGAGTTCCTAAACCCAAAGGATCGACTCTCGCAGTGGGATAGCACAACACAAATTACACATATAATAATCGAAGATCAGAAGAAATTATAGTGTTGCCATTTTTTCTCACAAGAAATTGGACCTATTTCCAAATTTCATGACTTACACAGCATAGGCCAAACATAAGCAGAAAAGATCTTGCCGAACATAGTATGTTTGTTCCTATTCTTTAACACCTTGGCAAAGATAAAAGGGAAAGTAGAGGAAGAAACTTGCATGTATCATTAGCATGCATATTCTTTTATTAATGCATGCGTCATTAGAATTTTACTCCCTTAAATGCTTTCAACAAGAATCTAACTGTTTGACAAGGAAAAGGGAGTAACTCGTGTGGGTGCATACATATTCAAAATTGAATCATAAATAATCTACAACATTGAAGTTGAATAATAAGTACATACCATCTGGGGAATCTGTTTTGGAGTGGACCAATGAAATGAGGGTCCCAAGAGAAAGGACCAAGTATCGTAGAAGAAAATGATGCATGTTCCTATGCCAGAAAAAGCCTAGAGAAAAGGCAGAGGAATGTGGGGTTCTATTCCTTTCTATGATTTAGCTATATCAAATGGAGGAACACAAGGAGATGGAGGTAGAGGAGCTGAAGAAATTAGAAACATGAATGATAAATTCCTAAAAAAAAAAAAAAAAAAGTGTTTGTTTCCCTTATTTTGTATCGTATGGGGGTCTCTAGGCTGTCTTTTTTTTTTTTTTTTGAATATCCTCGAGAGGTGGCTTAATGTGGTGAAGAGAAGGGTACAGCTAACAATGTTGAGGAGAAGGGGGAGAGAGGGAGTGGCATTGCCCTTGCAAAGAGCGAAAGCTGAGGAGAAATAAGAGCCTTTCAATGTTTTCCGGATCTTTGTAACACTTATTCCCGCCTCCTCTAACTGTCACCTTCAACACTATAACAAATATTTCATTCCAGGCTTGTGTGGCAGCATTTTAGAAACAAATAAATGAAGAGCAAACAACAGCACTGTTAACAACTATGGCATAGCTTACAGCTTTTGATATACTCAAGCTATACTTTGAATTCTTTTAACTTTCATATTCAAATTTTATAGCAACAACTAGCCTGTAGACAATCAATTTTTTGATAAAAAATCATGCATAATATTTCAAAAAATTCAAATAAATTCTTATTGTTCAATTGTTATAGACTTTGCACATGCAAGTATACTTATCGAACAAGTAATATAAACAGTAAGTCTAGATTATGATTCCCATAAGGATTTGATTCTAAAGTTTCACTAAATACTAAAATTATATAACAAACAAATCTTGTTTAAGCTAACCAAAAATTGAAAAAGCTAATCAAAGATAAAATTAAAAATAAACTGTAAATTAACCAATAAAAAATAAATATATTGAGAAAAGCAATAGATTAAATATTTAGGACTTAGGATTATACGTTCATTTAACATTTCATCTGATACTACTTCTTTTGTTATTTATCTTTCCTGGGTAATTTTATTAACCTAGAATCCAAAGCTATCAATAAATCTCCGTTTGGATGCTTGCACAAATACTTAACTTAATTAGTTCACTATATATCTATAAGAATCAATTAATTAAGTCCATTAAGCAAGTGTCCTAATTTGCTTATCTCTGGCAATTAGTGTATATCTATCCAAATCACGAATTAGATCACTTAAATGACATGAACATATACTATTTAAATCTTAATCAAATCTAAAATCTTTCTATCAAGTTTCAATTAGATTCATAAATTAATTAATTGTTGATAAGGCAATTAAAAGCATTAAGAACATATTTGAATAAGTAAAATGATGCACATTCATGATAAATAGCAAAAAAATAAATATTCAGACTATATGCTGAAATCCACTACAATCCTAAAAAAGCAAATTAGTTCATGATATCTAAATAAAATACTATGCAAAGAAATTTAGTCATGAATTCAAAATAAGAAAATAAGAATAACACAAAAAAGAAAAATAAACTAATGTTGAATCTTGATAAATCTAGAATCCATCTCAATTGATCTCGAATTCTTATTTGATTCTTAACTTCAATTCTCCAAAAAAGCTATTGTTGTCCTCCTCTCTGAATGCTTTCAAAAAGCCTCTTAAATATGTGCAAGGACCCTACTTTCCATTTTTTTGTCAAAAGTTTATTTATGGAAATCGGGGTGATGCCATTGCCTTGAAGACTTAATGGCGCCACGGCACTACTTTTCTAGCACCATGAGAGCCTACTCTCAGTGATTATATAATGCTCCTCACCAGCTTAGCACTGCGGCCACAATCCTCCCAACACTGTAATGGTATCTCTTTTAGCATCGTGGCCTCAATCGCCATGCTGCCTTGTGCAAAACTGCATTTGTCTATAATCTTCAAACATGATTTTCACCTTGATTTAATTCAAATTGGATAAAGTGGTAAATATAAAAGTTGTAGCCCATTCTCTTAGCTTCCAATGAATCAAATATAACATCAATTGAACTTCTTCAACTTAAGTTATCTTTAAATTACTATAGCATATACGAGTAAAGCCTTCACCTTACTTATGCTATTATGACTTAGTTTCACCTTGCTCATCACAAATCCTACACAAAACCATAAACATTTAACTCTACTTAAAGTAAACTAAAGCAAAATAAAGTAAAATTGAACTAAAATAACTAAATTTAATTATTTAGCATGTAATCTAACTTAAATTAGAAAAACACCTAAAATACAAAAATCCAACCCTAAAAACTCAAATATCTAACTATTTAAGCTCCTAAAATATGTTCAAATAACTCTATATAATAGAGTTATCACACCTTTAAATTTAATATTTTGCTAGTCCTTGAGCAAAATATAGAACAACATGTAATAACGTAAACATGAAAACATTTAACTAGAGTTCAATTGCACCATTTCATTAATCACCTTTAATATCCTCAAAAGTTAATTCATATTCATAACTTTAATCCACATATAAATATTATTCAAGTTCATATTTCAATTCAAATGCAAGCTTATCATTAAGTGTATTTCCATGCGTATGTGTGCAATCTTGTCACCTAAAACATTGTACAATTCAGATTAGTTTACATTCATGCAAAATTTAAATTAGTAATTAAATTCCATAAGTTTGCTTTTCATATCTCTCTCCGCTAATGTGGACTAACACTAAATTAAGGATCAGCAGGACCTTAATTAGCTTGTAACGTACGGTTATGGTTAAAGTTGGATATAGGATAATGTATAGCTCAAATCACCTGAAGCACATAGTCGATCTAAAATGTATTAAGAGCTTTATTTTCCTTCACCTAGTATACCCCTTTTTATCAAGACTTTTCTTCTATTCATCACTTCATCCTTTTTCTTCTTTCTTCCCTCTTTTCTTTTTCTCAATTTCGCATCCCCAAACTTACTTCTTTTATTAAGTAGTGAGATAAATACAATCATATTTTGAACTTTCCTTTATCTTTCATCTTTACCACCTCTTTCACTATTTAGGTCATGACATTCCTACATTGACTTGTGTACTTAGGAATGAGGGATGCATGAATTCTTAGGAATATCTATATAGGGTTTTAGGTTGAAAATTAAGTGTTCAACCAAAGAAAAGATGTCATTAAGCTTAAAGAGAAAAAGTATAAATTATGTAAAGCAAGGCCAAAAAGCTCAATCAGTCCAAAAATGGCCTACATCAGCTTCTTAACTAAATATAGTCTAGGATTTTGCTTTAAGAGAGAATCAAACAAATTCTAAAACTTAATATATAATTCAAAATTTTCACATTCACATAAACCTTCTCTAAATTTGTACAATGAATCTAAGCAAAAGACATAATGCTCAAAATGTAAAAATTTCAACCTATCTATAAAGTTTAGCATAAGAATGTACATAACACTCCAACAATATTCACATGTTTCAAAGAATCAAGATATGAAGAAAACTAAGTTTTCATCATTGGATAGGTAAATCAAACAAAACTAGCACAATTAAATCTAGTTCAAATGCAATTGCATAAAAAAATTTTAGCAAAAAAAAACTAACCGAAAATGTCACAAAAACTAATAACAATAAAACCCTCCCCAAACTTAAATTGCACATTGTCCTCAATGTGCAAAGCTAAAAAGAATAAGAAAAAAAAACTCCCTTTTCAATGGTGACAGTGCATTGAAAGCTCTAATTTTCTTCCTTTTTATCGTCATGCTTTGTAAACCTACAAACTCAACAAACAAGCTAGGGAAGGGTTATAAGTACTAATTTAAATAGAAAAACAAAAATAACTAAAATAACAACTAAACTTCAAAGGATATAGCTTAAGTTGTTTCCCAAGAAGTGTTTTTTTATAGTCACTAGCTTGACTATAATACCCCTTTTTTCACTTCTTCATCACTGCAAAAATGCTTAAGGCTTTGTTTCATTACCTTGAATGCTCTAGTAAGTGCACTGAAAATTTCAATATAGCCATAAGACAAAACTTTTACCACCTTAAAGGTTTCCCAACAATATGGTTGAAGTTGCCATGGTAAAAAATGGATGCGTGAACTAGAAAGTATTACTTGCTACCCAACTTCAAAATCACTATCACTAGAAGATGGTAGACTATGTTCATCATAACACTACTTTGTGTTGAAATGTGGTGACGGGGGCTCTAACTCAAAAGTTAGTGCTTGTTTACTTGTAGGTGGTAGAGTAGGATTACCTTTATCTTTATTGGCTAAGTCCATTCTATAGTAATAAGTTATGGTCGAAGGATACTCAGTTGCATTAAAAATAGTAAATTCAACTATGTTAGATTAATAAGCTTAATATGAATATGTCTAAGAATGGGTGAATTGGATTGTTTTGTAAATTTTGAAGAACCTTTTAATTTTTAAGAAAATAAATCCCCTCTTCAATTCAAATGCTCAATTTGAAGATAACCAAATTAATTGACCTTTGTTCAATGAAAGAAATTTGAACTTCAAATAAAAGGAAAAATAAAAAAGTCAACACAAGTGTTTTATAGAGGTTTAGCCTCCTTGTCTATGTCATCTCCCTTACGTTCACTAAAGAGTTAAAAATCACTATTTGATCAAGATTCAATACAATGCGTTTTATGGATCAAGCAGAACCATTCAATATAATAACTTTTTATGGTTAAAGCACAACCACTCTACCTTTTCTATTGGTTAAAGTATAAACACTTAAATAAATACAATGAGAAAAATAAAAGTGCAATAAGTATGTCTCTTAAAGACTGGATTGAAAATTTGGTACAATGTTTAAATGGAAAGATGAGAGCTCAATAAATGCTTGACTAGAATTAAAAAGGAGTACAATGAATATTGGCTAATTCTTCTCTCTTAAGCTGTGTTTTCAACTCTTCTAACCTTTCTAAATGCTAAAGAAGCATGTATTTATAGTTGTTAAGGCTTCAAAGGTAGTTGGGAGTGCATTTATTGTGAAAGTAGCCTTTCTTCTCTTTATTCAAGGCTCAAACGATTATCTTGTATTGATACATTTGTGCATGTATCAATACAATGCCTTTTATTTTTGAATTCCCACCAAGATGTATCGATATGTTTGTGCATATAGCAATACATTTGAACTTGCTTGCCAAGGTTTTGACATTCTAATTAAAATGTATCGATACATATGTCTATGTATTGATACTTTTAAGATAACAAGCACTTCTGTTGAAAATGTATGTATACATTTGGGAGATGTATTGATACTTTTAAGTCAGTAAGTATTTTGTCTCAATTCTATCAAGACAATTGAGAATGTATTAGAATGTATTGATAAATTGAGTTTGACTTTTAAATTTTGACTTTGCTAAAAAACATGTATCAATAGATGTTGGAATCTATCGATACCTATCTAAATGTATCGATACATGAAGAACATGTATCGATAGATTTGGACCAGCATGCATTTTTCAAAGTCTTTTTCATTTCTTTTCTTTTTCAAACTTACTTGACATTGTTTAGGGATTTCTTTTCTTTTTCAAACTTACTTGACATTGTTTGGGGATGTGAAAGCTTTGATCCTTTAGAAGTTGAATAAATTTTGGTTATTCCTTTTTGTTATTTCAAAACATAAAATTGATTAATCTAACAATCTCCCCATTTTTAATGACAAAACAAATGAGGAAAATTTTAAAACTTTGATTTGCTAGACTTTTTAGGATCTAAGAATTATTTTTATTTTAATTTTAGGTCTTACCCTTCAGTTTATGCTCCCTCTTAACTTAAGGTCTCATATGAAAGGGAATTAATAGTATGTGATTTAAAAATTTACTCTCAGTCTCCTTCTTTTTGTTATATATAAAATAAACATATGGGAAGAAATATATATAATGCAACATGAGGGAAGAAGGAATAGTAGACAACATTGGAGCACGATAATAGAAAATAACCACGCAAAGGTACAAAAGCTATGAACCAAAGAGAAATAAACAATTGCTCATAAGCATAATAAACCCTACATACCAAAATTGGTCATTGAAGACATGTAAAAATGGTAAATGAAATCTGAAATCAATTATAATGAAGAGTAAAAGATTAGCAAGTTTGCAATGATGATCATGAAAATAATGTGCCTATCAAATCCAACAAAGTCAAGGAAAGGGAAGAAAGAAACCAATGTCCCATGGGATGTACTCAAGCAGGTGGTGGAAATTGAGAACGAAACACGGTGAATTGCTCCTCAAGTAACTAATAGCGATGAAAAAGCTCCCTGTTCTAGTCTTCTAAGGCATCCAACCTGAGAATTACATAAGCATCCATAGATTCCATAAATGATAACAACTAAGAATAAGCTTGCTCATTATCAAAGATGGTGGACATAGGATGGTAGCTAGGACCTACACTCAGGTGAGCACTCGGATAGGCGACGCTAGGCTCAACAAAGGTGTCCTCACAGTCCTCATCTCTAGTAAACTCAGGGTCATTCACTGTTTCTTTACGGACCCAAGAGTTATTAACATGCATAAAACCAAGCTTATTGATGGCATGCTTATTGATCTTCATGTGCATCGCATGCTATTTAGACAGATCACACCTAGTGCTGATGCCCATTGAGTCAATGATAGCACTAATTGCCATGCCATACAGAAAAGTCTTCCTAGATTTGTTGATGATTTTTAATATGTCACTAAGGATAAACTTGGCAACGTTGACATGTTGATTTGTTTTGATCCGATACAAAAATTAGAAGCCCTCACTTTTGATAGCGGACTAATTTGTACCGTGAAGGCAGAAAGTGTGAGACACGATGAGATAGAGGATGTGATCATAAAAGGAAAGGCATTTGACACTGGTCACGTTTTTCTCACTGGTGGGGGGATAATTGTAGATAGTGGATAAGACCTTGTATGACATAACATCCTCAACATAATTTAAGTCAGCCTAACAGATTTCTAGATTGAGGACAATATCTAGTGTGTGCTTAACAACTACAATTCGTTTACCCATAACATAAGTGCAAAAACTATCAGTCTACTTTACGGGTTCATTATCCTAATAATCTTGAAATTTTGTGGTGGCATTAAAATAAAAGACTTGAACAAGGTTGACATAGTATCTGTGATTCATGAACAGATAATTGAACTAATCTAATTCTTGAAAATAATCTATATGCAAAAAACTTAATACACGTAAGGTAGCTGAAGTCTATTACCTTACCTAGCTTGACATCATAGTTGGCGAAATCCTTGTCAAATTGCAGCTCCAAGTATCGATGGGAGAAATTCCTCTTGAAGGAGCAATCATCAGAGCACGAAGCCAATGGTGGTGGAGACTGAGAGGAAGGAGTTGCCTTGAAGGTGGAAGCTCTACTACAGTTGGTGGTGGATTTCAAGCATTTCAAACAAAAAGCCATTTGAGAATAAATTTAGGAAGAATTAATCCATGGAAGTTGTTGTTGGGGCTTGAGAGACAAGTTAATCGGACCAATTTGGTCGAAATGCAACCAATGTTGAGAATCAGATGAAATGAAAGTTAGGGTTTTGAAATTGAGAGTTTTGGATTTTGGGTGAAATAGAATGATTTTTGAGGAGAAATGATTGTTTGGAGTGATAAGAGAAGGGGTAGAAACAATTTAATCGGTGTAGAAATAAGTGAAAAACAAAAAAAGATTTAAAAGTTGAGAGAAATTGGAAAATGGAGACTAAAGAATGAGGTGAAAATAAGTCTTCAAAATGTTTAAACCCCAAAATGTATCGATACATGGGTACATGTATTGATATATTCAAGGTAGAATATTTTATTTTTGGCTATTAGATGAAATGTATCGATACATCCCAAATGTATCGATACATGTTGTTGAATGCATCAATACATATGCGTATGTATTGATACATTTAACACGGGATTTTAATGTTGGCTACTGGATGAAATATATCAATAGAATGGAGAAATCTATCGATTTATGATCTTTATGTATCGATACATGGGGTTATGTATCGATACATGAACCTCTATAGCCTTTAACAAGATGATTTTGACTTCAAAAAATCCATGATTTGGTCCAAACACTTGGTATAACCAAAATAATGCGAGTTTTTAAGTTAAAAATATTTTAAAATAAGTCTAGAACTCATGCAAGTGAAATTTGAATAGAAAATTAAGAATATTTAAAATGAAATCTTGGTTCACTCAACAAGTCTCCCCCAAGCCTTAAGAATCAGATGACCATGGCATGAATGCTTAGAAATGTCATGAACAAGCATATTTATTAATGCCAAGAATCATTCAAATATTTTTGCGTGAAGTCATTTAAACATGAACATAACCAATTATCATGCATGATACCAAGAATGAATTTAGACATAAATTCAACCAACCATCAGAGGTAGCCACCAACCAGGTTTTTTTTTTATATTGTGTTTATCAAACCTAGTTCACTTCTAATCTTGCAGAATTTTTCTCTATCAAGCATTTTTTGTAAAGATATCAGCCAATTGATCTTTTGTACCTACATATTTCAGGATAACATCTTGTCTTTAAACATGATCTCTAATGAAATGATGCCTTATTTATATGTGTTTAGTCTTAAAATGATAGATAGGATTCCTTGTGAGATTTATGGCACTAAGGTTATCACATTTTATGGGAATCATTTCCATAACTAGTCCATAATCTTCTAATTGTTGTTTCATCCATAGCACTTGAGCACAACAACCTCTGGCAGCTACATATTTAGCTTTAGTAGTGGATTGAGCTACACCATTTTGTTTCTTTGAAAACCATGAAATCAACATACTACCTAAAAATTGATATGTACCGAATGTACTCTTTCTATATATCTTACACCCACCAAAATCAACACCTGGGTATGAGTGGAGATTAAAGGTGAAACTTTTTGGATACCAAATTCCTAGATTAGATGCGTCTTTTGAATATCTAAAAATTCTTTTGATAGCACTTAGGTGTGATTCTTTAAAAGATGGTTGAAACCTAGCACATAGGCTTACGCTAAATCTTATATCTGGTCTATTAGCAGTGAGATAAAGCAAGGAACTAATCATGGATCTATAAAGCTTTGGTCAATGGACATACCTTTTTTATCCTTGTCAAGCCTGGTTAAAGTACTCATTGGTGTGTGATACGTTTTTGAGCTATTCATACCAAACTTCCGAAACATAACTTTTGTGTATTTGGCTTGACTTATGAATGTGCTCTCTTCTTTTTGTTTAATTTGTAGTCCAAGGAAGTAATTTAGTTCACCCATCATACTCATTTCAAATTCTCCTTATATAGTCTTAGCAAACTCTTGACAAAGAATCTCATTAGTAGTACCAAAAATAATATTATCAATGTAAACTTGCACAATTAAAATGTCTTTGCCTTTATTTTTTGATGAAGAGAGTTTATAAACTTTTTCTCTATTAAATTCATTTTTGATTACGAATTTTGATAATTTTCATACCAAGGTCTAGGGGCTTGTTTTAATTCATATAATTCTTTTCTTAATCTAAAGACATGACTTGGAAAAGTTGGCTTTCAAAGTTGGGTGGTTGTTCAACATACACTTCCTCATTTATCAACCCATTTAGAAAAGCACTCTTAACATTCATTTGATAAAGTTTAAATTTCATATAGCATGCAAAGGCTAATAACATCTTAATTAGTTTTGGTTTAGATACCGAAGCATAGGTTTCATTAAAATCTGTACCTTATTCTTGACTAGATATTTTGGTAACTAACCTAGCTTTGTTTCTAATTATGATTCCATTTTGATCCATTTTGTCTCTAAAGACCCATTTTGTACCTACAATTGGGTAATGATTTGGTCAAGGAACTAGTTCCCACACTTAACATTTTTTAAATTGATTCAATTCTTCTTACATGGCTAATATCCAATAGTCACCATCTAAAGCTTTATCAATGTTTTTGGGTTCAATTTGTGAGATAAAAGCAACATATTCACAAACATTTTGAACTTTAGACCTAGTTTTTACCCCTTGATTATGATCACCAATGATTTTGCTTTCATCAACTTCTCTTCTTACCATTAGATTGCCAGGCTCACCTTCTTCAATTATTGGTTCAACGATTTATTCTTTCTTTTGTGATTCCTCTTCATTTACTTTGGATCCTTCAATGTTAAAATCAAGCCCTTTAACTTATTCTTAAAGGATACCTACATCATCATCATAATGTTACTTTGTAGAATAAAGGTTAGAATCATCAAACTACACATGAATACATTCTTTAGTAACTAATGTTCTGTTGTTAAATATTCTATAAGCTTTGGACGTCAAGGAATATACTATAAAGATTTTTTCATCACTTTTGGCATCAAATTTACCTAGATTATCCTTCTCATTGTTTAAGACATAGCATTTGCAACCAAATGGATGAAAGTAATTTATATTAGGTTTTTTTCCATTATAAGTTCATAGGGAGTTTTCTTTAAGATTAGTCTAACCATTGCTTTATTTATGATATAGCAATAGGTATTGACGGCTTCGGCCCAAAAGTATCTAGATAAGTTGTTTTCACATAGCATAGTGTTAGCTATTTCTTCTAAAGTCTTATTTTTCTTTCCCCTACTTCATTTTGTTGTGGTGTCCCACGATTGGAAAAATTGTGACTATATCGCTTTTCCTCATCAGAACCTAGATTTCCAAATCCTTTTCCATAATCACTTTTAACATTTGTTATCCTATATCCTTTTTTATTTTTCAACTTTTTTACAAAAGGAAGGAAAGATTTTTAAGGCCTTATCTTTGTGTGCAAGAAAAAAAAACCTAAAAGAATCTTGTATAGTCATCCGTAACTACTAGGTTATAATTCTTTCTACCTAAACTAGCAGTCTTAGTTGGTCCAAAAAGATCTATGTGAAGTAATTGCAAGGCTCTAATGGTGGTTACATCAATTTTAGATTTAAATGTGCTTCTTTTATGTTTACCTTTAGCACAAGCATCACAAAGTTAATCATTTTCAAAATTTAACTTGAAGAGTCCTATTACAAGATCTAGAGATAATAGTTTTGATATTGTGCTCATGCTAGCATGTTTTATTTTCTATGCCATAGCCAACTATTCTCATTCCTTTTAGCCATGAAACATACTTGGTTAGAACATAAATCATCCAAGAAAATAACATATGTGTTGCCTTGTCTATTACCAACAGATAAAGTTTCATTTGTTTTAATATCAACAACATGGCACATTAATGATTCAAAGATGACTCTAAAGTCCTTATCACAAAGTTGACTCACACTTAACAAATTATGTTCAAAGCCATCTATAAATAGAACAATTGAGAGGATAAATTTTTACCAATTGTGCCAATACCTTATATGTGACCTTTTGAGCTGTCACCAAAGGTTACATTTCCTCCTTTCGTTGGTCTTAATTCCTTGAAGAGTTCCTTGGCTCTAATCATGTGTTTAACGCACCCACTATCGAGATACCACTTCCTTTTTTCTTGTGCTCTTGACTTCAAGCAAGTGAGCTCCTCCTACAAATATAAAATCAAACATTTGACTTTGGTACCCAAATTTTTTTGGGTCTATATGTGTTAATGTCTCTGGTTCATTTTGGAACCCACTCAATTTTACTACCTTATCATGTGGAAGCTTTGTTCTTTTTAGAACCCATATACTTTTTATTTTCTTCCTCTAGATGTAGTAGTTCTCAAAGGACAAGTGTAAATAGAGTGTTCTACTTTATGAAAATTAATGCATTTGATGAAAGATCCAAAATTTACATATTCTTTAACAAATAAATTTTTAAAATGAGTTTCTTTTGTAGTCCCATATAGCTTATTCCTTTTTTATCAAAGAATGCTCTTTGTGTCTTTAACATATCATTTAATTTTTGTTAGCTCATGTTAAATTTTGAAAATGTAGCATGCAAATTCTTATTCTTCCTTTTTAGCTTATCTCTCTCAATTTTGAAGTCTTTGACTATGGTTTCTAGTTCTACTTTTGCCTTGATTAGAAGCTCATTTTTTATTTTATGCTTGGATATGATGTTCTTGTATTTCAATATCTTTTCTCCAAATTCAAATACTAAGTTATCATATGCATCTTATAATTCATCAAATGAGAATGAGTCTTGATCTAAGGTGTATGAATTTGAATCATGAGAAGTAAAACATACTTGGGAATCGTCAAGTATCATGAAGCAAAGATTAGTAACTTCATCTTCTTCATCTTGAGAGTTGTCACTATTGCTCCAAATGCCACCATGGCTTTCTTCTTGAAGTTCTTTAGGGCACTCTTCTTATTTGGGCATTCATATTTAGTATGTCTTATTTTTCTGCACTCATAGTATATTAAGTGGTCTTTGCTATATTCCCCTGTTGGCATATCTCTTCTAAGAGGAATCCTACCCCTAAAGTTCTTTGTCATAAATTTACTGAATCTCTTAGCTAGCATGGCTATGTCGTCATCTTCCTCACTCTCATCTCTTATGTTTCTCTAATCTTATTCAATTTTGGATTTTAAAGCTATTCCTTTCTTTTTATTGTCCTCTTTTTTTTTATCGTCTAAAGCATTCTTATGTTTTATTATCATCTCATATGTAAGTAGGGATCTTATATGTTCCATTAACTTAAAATCATTTAGGTTCCTTGCTTTCTTTATAGCTGTCACTTTTAGTCCTCATGATTTGGAAAGACTATAAAGTATCTTTTTGAATAGTTGAGCATTTGGGAAGTATTTTCTTAGAGCCTTTAATCCTTTAACTATGTGTGTGAATCTCTCATACATTTTATTTATGTTTTCATTTGTTTTCATCCTAAATAGTTCGTAATCATGTGTGAGAAGTCCTATTTTTGATTCCTTAACCTAATTTGTTCCTTCTTAGGTTGTTTCTAAAGTACTCTAAATTTGTTTAGTAGTTTCATGTTGGGATGAGGCCTACAGCCAATTGGGATTAGTTAAGGCTTGATTTCAATCATATAACAATATCATTTAGGTTGAATAATTAAAGGTTTTCCTTCATCAATAAGACATCAATTATAATGAGTTATAAGTCTAATTAGATGAAGTCCATGAGATTAATATGCCTTGTAAGGGAACTATAATGGGTTGCAGTTATGAGATCTTTATGCATTAAAGCATAATCTCAAAATATTCCTGATCAATGTATCATTAAGATTGGACATCAATGATACTTAGAGACTGATATATTCTATGTTCCTTACTTTGAAAGTAAGCAATCGATCTCATAGGTTGCAATCAAGAGATACTTGAAACTAGAATATAGGTGTTTGCCTTAGAAAGCAAGTTCACTGAACATTGCCCACTATGAGAAGTGCATTGGGTAATACACTCCAGTGTCAATGCAACACTTCTCATGTGTCAGTTGTGAAAATACTCTCTAGACTTGAGATACCAGATAATCTTATATATAAAGTGTTATGTTTTAATTTCATCCATACGAGTGCCTAACCAAGGATGCCAAAACAAGATGCTTTTAGGTATAGTATAAAGTATGTGAAGGCAAGTGAGTGGTCAAGATAAGAATCATCACCTCAAGTGTTTTAGAAGAAATATCCTATTAGTTCTTGGTTAACATTAGCTTATTGAAGTCTTTGGCCAAAGCAACATGAAGATTATGAAAAGGTTTCATAAGTCTCTATAAAGCTAATGCTATAACTACAAGAACAAATATGAAAGTCAATAAAACTAGACATTGTACCAAGCTCTTATCATCACCAGAGTATATGATGAGGGAATGAATTACATTGATAGACTGTACATTGAAAGGTTGTCAAAGAGCCTTTTGACTCTCCAAACAATAAGGTGGCCATGATGCATTGTTAGATGCCAATCTTGGTCTATGGAATTGATTATAAATTAATTGATTTAAATTTATATTAATCAATTAAGTCATTAATCAATTCCATTACTAACATGTTAGGAACCTAATGAGTCACATACAATGATTGCATTTGAATTAAATTGGGAGAGTGATGATTTAAGTTAGACTTAAATCACATATAGGTAATTAACTTCTATAAACTTAATTAAAAGAGTTTAATTAAGTTTTAGGCATAATTATAAGGCCTTGAATGCTAAATATAAAAGAAATTAATTTTGATTTTAGTTTCCAAGGATTTAACTAAAAGAGTTTAGTTAAATAATGGGCCCAATATTATAATGTGTTATAATATTAAGAGCTTAATTGTAAAATTGAAGTTATTTTAACCTAACTATAGAAGTCACTTTTTTACTATTTTCCATATGAGAGTTTTTCATAATTGAAAAAAAAATGTAGTTTTTGTCAGAAAAAGAAAAAACATTTTCTCCCTTTACTGCCACTCCCTTTGTATGAAAGAGAAAATTGCTTTTAAAACAATTTTCAAGAGACGTTTGGCTAAGATTGTGAAAAAAAAAGAAAAGGACAGTTGTTATCCTTTTTGCTAACACAAAGTATAGTTAAAAACTCCCTCTTTTGTTGAAGGTTTGTGTGCAATCGTGTGTATTACTGTTGGAGGCTAAGCACTTGATTAGCTAGGGTTTTTACTCCTCGTGGTGTTCACGGGATTCCTTCGAGAAGTGCCCTTGTGATTATGAGATTACTTAGCAAGGTAACTTTTTGAATAATAATTAATTTAGTTCTTTTATGTGTTAAATATCACTAAGATGATCCATAAGTGGAGGCATATTTTGGCTCTTTAGTTCTAAAGTTTTAATTTTTTTTTCACTGCGTATTTTAAGCAAGCCATTTATAGCCAAACCTATCATTTCATACATATATACTCTATTAAATTCACTAGAACTTAGAAAACAAAGAAGGGTGTTGAATGCCTTGTAATTTGTTTGTATTAACTTTTTTTCTTTCTCATCCCACTATTTTCTAGTTTTCAAAATTATTTTTCCATCTACTTCCTTGGTGGGGACATATGGACCATCTCAGATAACATTCCAAACATCAAGATCAACCAATTGAATGAACATCTTGATTCTTTTCTTTCAATAAGGATAGTTTGTACTTGAGAAAAATGGAGGTCTTTAAGTTGAATGCCTTTGACCAAAACAGCTGAAGTGGATTCCATTTTAATATGTTGAGCTTTGTCTTTCAGATAACTTAAGGCTGTTAGACTTGCAAAAATGAGCCCTTGCTCTGATACCAAATTGTTAGATTAATAAGCTCAATATGAAGAAGTTTAAGAGGGGTTGAATTAGATTGCTTTGTAAATTTTGAATAACCTTTTAATTTTTAAGAAAATAGATTCCCCTCTTCAATTCAAATGCTCAATTTGAAGATAAACGAATTAATTAACCTTTTGATCAATAAAAGAAATTTGAACTTAAAGTAAAAGGAAAAATAGAAAGGTCGATATAAATGTTTTATAGAGGTTTGGCTTTCTTGCCTACGTCCTCTTCCTTAAGTTCACTAAGGAGTTAAAAATAACTATTTGATCAAGATTCAATACAATGCCTTTTGTGGATCAAGCATAACCATTCAATACAATGCCTTTTTATAGTTAAAGCACAACCACTCTACCTTTTCTATTGGTTAAGGTATAACCACTTAAGCAAATACAATAAGGGGAATAAAAGTGCAGTACATATGCCTCTTAAAGGTTGGATAGAAAATTTGGTACAGTGTTTAAATGGAAAGATGAGAGCTCAATAAATGCTTGACTTGAAGACTTTTTAGAATTAAAGAGGAGTACAATGAATCTTGGCTAATTCTTCTCTCCCGATCTGTGTTTTCAAGTCTTATAACCTTCTTAAATATTGAAAAAGCTTGTATTTATAGTTACTGAGGCATCAAAGGTAGTTGATAGTGCATTTATTGTGACAATAGTCGCTCTTCTCTTCATTCAAGGCTTTAATGATCATCTTGTATTGATACATATGTGAATATACCGATACATTGCTTTTTATTTTTGAATTCCTCCCAAGATGTATCGATACATTTGTGCATGTCTCGATACATTTGAACTTTCCTATAAAGGTTTAGATGTTCTGCTTAAAATGTATCGATACTTTCGAGATAGCAAGCATTTTTGTTAAAAATGTATCGATCCATTTATGAGATATAATGATACTTTTAAGTTAGTAAGCATTCTATCTCCATTTTATCAATACAATTACGAATGTGTCGATAGATTGAGTTTGACTTTTGAATTTTGACTCTACTAAAGAATATCTATCGATAGATGTCAAAATCTATCAATACTTATCCAAATGTATAGATACATGAAGAACATGTATCAATAGATTTGGACCAAAATACATTTTTCAGAGCCTTTTTCATTTTTTTTCTTTTTCAAACTTACTTAACATTGTTTGAGGGTGTGAAAACTTTGATCCTCTATAAGTTGAATAAATTTTGGTCATTTTTTTTTTTCATTTCAAAACATGAAATTGATTAATTTAACAAACTACCTCCTCTCCAATTCTAAAAGTTATTCTGTCTTCCTTGACATCGATAGGTGCACCTATAGTGGCCAAGAATGGACGTCCCAGTATAATTGGAACCTCTTAATCCTCCATCTCAAATACAAGGAAATCTACTAGAATGTACAATTTCCCCACTTTAAGACATCCTTTATAATCTCACAGGGTGTTTTATCATTCTATCTACTAGCTGCAAGGTGACTATAGTAGGTTGAATCTCCTTCAGTCCAATTCTCTAACAACAGACAAAAGTATAATTGAGATACCTACACCTAAATCACATAAAGCTTTTGAAAAATTAAAATTAACAATTGAGTAAGGGATAGAAAAACTCTCTAAGTCCTTAAGCTTTGGTGGAAGCTTGTTTTGTATTATTGTGTTACATTCCGTAGTGAATGTAATTGTCTCAAAATCCTCCAATTTTCTTTTCTTTGTCAATATGTCCTTTAGAAATTTCACATATGATGGCATTTGCTCTAAGCTTTTGCGAAAACAATGTTGATGTGAAGCTTTTTGAGTTCCTTAAGAAATTTTTGGAAGTGCTTATCAAGCTTTGGTTTTTGAAGGCGTTGAGGAAAGGGTGGTGGTGTTAAAGTTGCCTTTGCTTTCTTCTCTTAAATTTGTTTATCAATTGTCTCGATCATTGTTTCATTCTCAACAGACTTATCTTGAAGATTAGCCTGCCTAACATTACTTTCAACCTATTTTTCGCTCCTCAAAGTGATTGCCATAACTTGCTCCTTACCTTCTCTCATAGGATTCACTTCTATATCGCTAGGCTGTGTTCCTTAAAGTAGGTTGTTTAATAAATTGGCAAATTGACCAACCTGAGTCTCAAGGTTTTGAAGTGATGTTGCTTGACTCTAAATAAAAGCTGTTTGACTTTTTATGATGTTATCATTCTGTGTCATGTACTACCTTAGCAAATCTACCACAACTAGCTTTTTTTATGAGATAGGCGTTATGGCTTGTTGTTGGTATCCTAGTGGTGCATTTGGCTTTGAAGTTGAGGAAGACCCTTGATTATATTAACCCAAGAGAAATTTGGATAGTTCCTCCACCCTACATTGTACGTGTTAGAGTAAAGGTTATTATGCTATATATTCCCCATAAATTGCATTGTTTCTGTTGAGCTTGGACACTGATGACTTGCATGATTATCTCCTCAATACTCACAAGCTACAAAAAGACTTTGAATGGAGTTAGTACCAAAAGATTCAAGAGTCTTAGCTAGAGTTGTTACCTCTATAGATAATGCCAAAAAAGCATCTACATCATGAATTCCAACTACTTTCCTCTTCATTGATCACTCTATTGGCCACTGGTAGTTATTCGCAGCCATCTTTTCCAATAAATTGTATGTCTCATCAATCAATTTAGCCATTAAAGCTTTTCCTATAGTGACATCAATGGTGGTTCGAACATGCCGACTTAAACCATTGTAAAAAGTTTGCACCTGAAGCTACTTTGGAAGACCATGATGAGGACAATGCAAAAGTAATTCTTTATATCTTTCCCAAGCCTCGTACAACGATTCAAAATCTTGCTATATGAATGATGTAATATCATTCTTCATTTTTACTATCTTGGCCAAAGGAAAAAACTTCGTAATGAACTTTTAAGCAAGACCATCTTATGTTGTTATTGAGCCAATAGGGAGCGTATTTAGCCATGCTTTAGCTTTATGCTCAATGAGAAAGAAAAAACGCCTTAAACGAATTGCATCAGCTGTGGCACCATTGTGTTTTGAAAGTATCACAAATCTCCAAGAAGTTTGATATATGGCCATTTGGATCATCATTTGGAAGCCCCTCAAACTAGATTGAGGTTTGAATCATGGTGATGATGGCTGGCTTGATCTCGAAATTGATTGCTTGAATAGCTAGCCTTCGAAAGCTTGATGCAATTCCTTGTGCCAAAAGAACAATATAATCCCTTAAGCAACGATTTTTAGCTATTACACGTTTTTGGATTTGCTGCTCACCCTGTTGATAAGCTATTGTATTTATTAGAACAATATCTTGTTGATTTTCGCATCAAAGTATACAAAATGTTCTCTCAATTTCTGGATCACACGGGATAGTCTCCAAGTTGTTTGCTCTTCTCTTACAATGACTGATCACACTTGCAAAACAAAAACTAAAACTTAAATTAAGACTAATCTGTAAAATTTTAATATTACCAAATAACGAAGAAACAAAATCCCCGGCAACGATGTCAAAAGCTTATTATTGATTTTACACATGTAAGTATATAAATCAAATAAGTAATTTTAGATTATCGATCTCACAAAGATCTATTTCTAAAGTTTCACTAAGTACTAAAATTATATAATAAATTAATCTTATTTAAGCTAACCAAAAATTGAAAAGCTAATCAAGGACACTAAATTAACCTGCAAAAATTAAATATGTTGAGAAAAGCAATCAATTAAAGACCAAGGATTATGGGTTCATTCAACATTTCTTCTGATACCACCTTCCCTTGTTATTTATCTTTCTTGGGTGATTTTACTAACCTATAATCAAAAGCTACAAATAAGTGTCCGTCGAGATGCTTGCACAAATACCTAACTTAATTAGTTCACTATATATCTGTAGGAATCAATTAAAATAAGTTCATTAAGCAAGTGATTAAATTTGGCTATGTATGGCAATTGATGTATGTCTACCCAAATCACGAATTAGATCACCTAAGTGACATGAACATACATTATTCAAATCTTAGTCCAACCTAAAATCTTTCTGTCGAGTTTCAGTTAGATTCAAAAATCAATTAATTGTTGATCAAGCATTAAGAACAGATTTGAATAAATAAAACGATACTCATTCATAATAAATAATAAAAAAAACAAGTATTCAGACTACATGTTGAGATCTAATACAATCTTAGAAAAGCAAATTAGTTCATAATATCTAAATAAAACACTACCTAAATAAATTTAGCCATGAGTTCAGAACATCGAAAGAAGAATAACACAAAAAAGAGAAATAAACTAATGTTGAATCTTGGTAAATCTTACATCTCTCTCAATTGATCTTGAATTCTTGGTTGATTCTTAGCTTCAATTCTCCAAAAAAGCTATTGTCATCCTCATCTCTGAATGCTCTCAAAGAGCCTCTTAAATATGTGAGAGGTGCCTTACTTTTCAAATTTTCGACAAAAGTTTATTTTTGGAAATAGAGGTGGCATCATGACCTTGACTTCTTGGCTCCACGGCATCGTGGCTCACCATAATGGCACTGCGACGGTTTGCTCTCAACCATTTATATGATGCTCTTCACCAACTCAGTGCCACAGCCACGTTCCTCCCAGGGCTAAAATGATATCTCCTTCAATGTTGTGGCCATGAGCAACTCAGAGCCAGAACCTCAGTCGCCATCCTACCTTGTGCAGAACTATATCTATCTATCATTTTTCGATGTGATTTTCACCTCAATTTGGTCTAAACTAGACAAAGTGGTAAACATGAAAGTTGTAGCCCATTCTCTTAGCTTTCCAATTGATTAAAAATCACATCAATTTGACTTCTAAAAATTACGTTATCTTTAAATTACTATAGCATGTACGAGTGAAGCCTTCACCATATTTATGTTATTATAACTCAGTTACACCTTGCTCATCACATATCATGTACAAAACTATAAGAGAAATTGACATTAACTCTTCTTAAAATAAATTAAAGCAAAATAAAGAAAAATTGAACTAAAATAATTTAATTTAATTATTCAACATGTAATCTAACTTAAATTAGAAAAATACCTAAAATGCTAAAATCTGACTCTAAAAACTCAAAGATCTAGCTACTTAAGCTCTCAAAATATGTCAAAAGAACTCTATATAATAGAGTTATCATTTGTTAAATTCAACCAAACACATATATTTTTATTTTAAGTCAAATAGGTCTTTATAATGATTGACTAATTACCATTAGTCAAAATAACACCTATCATTTTTATACCCACCTAATGTTAATATAGAAAGTGAAAATACCACATAATCATATCATGTTAAATCATCTTTTATTAATATGTTAATATATCACATCAATATTATATGACATATTCAAAATGAAAATATAAATATTTGATTGAACGTGATTAAAAAATAAAAATTTATTTAAATTTTCTTAAATATTTTTAAAAAAATTCCAATAGTTCGTTTATAACCGATTTGAACAAAAAGTTCACATTGTCTCAATTAGAACAAGGCAGGGTTGACAAATACACTAAAAATTTCATGGATAACAAGAGAATGTTGAGATTAAAAAGAAAGAAAGAGAAACATACTCACAACCAGGGCATATGGGTCATGCTATTCTCATAACCGTTTTCCTTGGATATGTTAGATTTATAGTTGCATTAACATGTAATCCCCTAATTAAACACAACAGATTGTAAGAATGTCACCTAGAAAGTAACATCTAAACAAGTGGAGAAACATTCTGGGTTTCTTCTTAAACGAGGGTCAACTGTCTCATCTTGCATAACCATGGCCTGATATTTGCTATTACAACTTTGTGCCGTTGTACAAGTGTAGATGGAAGAGTAAGCAACCATGTCACACTCTCCCGCATTTTGTAATATGACCTATAATTACCCCGATTCATCTATCAAGCTCCAAAGAAACAAATTTTACATTAAAATGGACCATCTGATTAAGCTGTAAATGGTATGTAGCTTAAAGTTTACAGCTGCAGTGATCAGCACTAGATTGCCAAGCGCCGTCTGGTTGATTCTATTTACACACTTGCCAAAACAAATAATTACAGAATAAGTGTTTCGTTTGCAGCACACAACCTCTGCCCTTGTACCATGCTATTTCCCTCCCTCTCCCTAGTTAAACTTCATGCCTAGATTTATAAATCTATGTAGCAAGCCTTAATAAAACCATCAAAATTAGCTGCAGAGATGCAACAAGGACAGGTTCTCAACTTTGCCTGCTTTGGCTTGATGAATCACCACGCTTTCTCAGTTTTGTTAAGATGTATGCCATTGCAACTTTAGCACCCAGGGCAGAGTGACCACGAGACAGACAGATCACACCCCCAAGAACAAGCAAACTTTTTGCTATCAATTTTTTTGATGGTCTTCTTGGTAACATTTTTTCTCTGGATTCACCACTAACTGGTTCACAACTGGCCATTGATGCAAAGGCTGCTGCAGAAGTAATACCACTTGTTGTATCTAATTCAGATGGAACCTATATGCACACAACAATGTCACTAATCAATACTTGAGCTGATCCATGATAATAATATTACTAACTTAAAGAACTGGATTTTTTTTTTTTAATAAAACAAACCCGAAGTTTAATCATGTAATTCCATAATCAGAATTTATTTCAAGAAAATATTCAACCGGAAAAGGAGCTAAACTAGATATAGCCTCAGTTTAGATGATTAGCCCATGTGGGTAGTGTAGACTATCAGAAACTACACTGCTCAAGAGTGCAAAAGGAGACCCTGAGCCAAACAAAAATCCAGAATGATCTGGATATACACATTTTTATCCTACAAACTTGTAAAAGTTCAGATAGTAGTTTATATCATAGGGTTGTAAAAGGTACAGAAAGATTGCTCAAGCCATGGGGCACTCTCCCTAGGCGGCTTCTGCATATGGTCCTCAGACCCTTTATTTTTACCTCTGCTTCAAAGATTAGATGACCTATTTCATTCATTTCTCAAGTACACTAGTCTTCAACTTACTTGAAGGAAACCAAGATAAAGAGGCAGATTCTTCTAGATGATAATAAATTTGATTAAAATTGTATAATTCTATCTTAACCAACTTTGTAGTGAAAGTGAAGAACCAATTAAGCAATGATCATAAGTCAATGGTAAACAGAACCACATTTCAGAAACAGCATATTTTTTGTTGAATGTAGTAAGCCAAACCTTCTGAATCAGAGTAGCTGCAGAAACAGCTGGACTGGTCAGAGGATGGCTGATCACAGAGTACTTGCGTAGTGCATTATCCATCTTACAAACATAACTCCATATGCCCTTTGCAAATGCTAGTTTTGCCATTTCCACATTCAGACCAGCATCTTCTTGGTGAAACATTCTGATCTCAGAGGCATCTCTACCAGGTACTGTACATAATAACATTAAAATTCAGAATCATAAAATAGTAAAGAATGATGAATACATGTTACAAGATCCCTTATTCCCTTTTATTCCACTCTCAAGAAAATTAATGGCAGGAGCACATTGTTCAAGTTCTCAATTCACTTTTGACAAACGAATTTCTGAACAATTGCACAGCTGCAATGGAAAACCACCAATGTTTTTTGTAACGAATAAGGAAAGTGATATAAGTAAAAAGAATATATCCAGCACTTGCCTTTCCTGATTTGCCAACCGGATCTAAAATACCTCACACGAACATACTTCTTCTGTCGTGGTGCTGAGGGATGTTCACATTCCTAGTCAATTATAGCAAGATTTAAGATGAAAAATCTATCATGAGTTGGTAAGCATAGAAAAAGGATAAATACCATAAACAGCAGAAGCACCCAGGGAGCAAATTCTTTATTTTCTTTTTTTTGGGGTACAGTAAATTAAGGGGATAAATCCTGGTATTTGCAGGAGCTGGTTTAAATCCATTATTAATAAATTTTAGTATAAGACAAGTACATCTCTTTCATATGAGAGATACTTTTTTTTTTTTTGAAAGTTACATCTCTTTCATATGAGAGATACTGCCAATCGTTTCCTTCATCCTTGATATAAGCAATACAGTTTCCACTTTCCAAAAGAGTAGGAACCACCACTCACAAAGCATACCGGTAAATGGAAGCATGAAACAGAAATATATCTCCTATATATCATTCATATATTAACTTTTATTCTAAATAAAGTAGAACACTGAGAAAAATATAGAAAACAAATAAATATAGCACAGGGTGATACAAGCAAACAGAGGTATTCTTCAGATGTTAAGGATCAAAAATTTCTTGTCAAGAACCTTCCTAATGTAGTGCCCATATTTTAACCAGATAAATCCAGTCCAAAGGTACAAAGTAGAGTGAGACAGAGAGAGACAGAGAGAGAGAGATGCATTCAGAAGTGCATGCACAAGTCAATTCAGTAATCATCACCAACAAGGATTCATGATGATAAAGACAGTCACCTTAATAAAACAGTAGAATGTTCTGTCTTTTCCCTCCCACAATCTCCAAGCCAATACATATTCTCTAGGTGTCAAAAGGGGGAATTTTTTTATCGTGCAGCCAATTTCAATTCCATTTGTTCTGTCCATCTGCAGCTGCATATGATCAAGCACAGTCTTGTCCCACTGCTTTCTATAATCATTGTCCATATAGAAGTCCCTTAGAAGCTCTGGGGAGCAACTCTCAAATACTGTCGTGCTTAGGTATTTCAGTGGTCTATCCTGCAATCAGCGACAAGGAACATAACTTTCAGTTTGCTAAAGTCTTACAAGACAATGGAGAAACATCTGAACATAAGCAAAGATGTCAAACAATGTGTTGCCCAATTCAAACTAACTCAAAAATTAACATAGATAAATAAATCAGGAATAACCCCTAGCAATAGACATTAGATTGAATGTTAAACAATTGCATGGCCACAACAGAAAGATGTAAATGAAAACAAATTAACTTGCCATTGGCTGTCAAGCTGTGGTGGTTGTAAAAAGGTATTATACAAGAGTTATCTCAAAAAAAAAAAAAAATTCATAAACTAATGAAAGCCAAAGAGCTGCCCAAGCCCCAAGGCACAAGCCTGGGGTCGGTCAAATGTACACAGTGTCAGTCCTGCTTTATAAAGAGAAAGTATTTGTAACTTAAAGCCATGTCCACCAAGTTATATTCAATTGAATAATTGAAAATTACTAATTCAGATCACTTCACTAAATTGTTATTAGAGATAAACCAAGCAAAGCAAATAAACAGAACCTTAGATTTGCAGCATTTTGCCCTGTAGGATAGAAAGTTGTTTCGTTTATCGATTACATTCTCCCATTTATCGTCCTCATTGAGCTTCTCGTCCAAATTATCAATCAAAAACTTCAAATCTGAATCAGACACAATCTCTGGGTTTCTATAGATAGCAAACACAAGTTCCAAATCAGTAAAAACTCACATGCCAATTTGGAAGATCTCAAAGTAACATTGAAAGCCCTCCATACTCACAGTTTAATAAAAAGAAAAGAATAAATATTTGTAGCAGTAACAAATGTTACAATTCCAATACCTAGAGTAGAATTTATGCAGATTGCCATAGAAAAAATTTTCCCATTTGAAAGAAGAGAAATCAACCATAGTTACTTTGAAAATAAAAGTTGCAGATAAAAAGACTTAAAGAAGAAGTACAATCAATTTCATTTCTGAGAATTAAAAAAAAGAAGGAAACAAAACTTTATTACAGTTTAGAAATTTCTAAATCTAAAATTGACTAATAGAAATCTTAACAGAGAACTTTGGAAAGAAACTAATTTAGGACTTGCCAAAGAATGATGGAAAACCCACAAATATTGAAGCAAAATTTAAAGAGTGATGGAAAACCCAGATATCAAATTAAAAAAAAAAATCAATTCAGCAAACAAAATAAGAAGAAAACGACAAATGAAGAACCAGAAGCTCAATTAAAAAAGCAATCCCAATCCAAATAGAATAATTGAGTGGCATAAACACCAAACTGAAGGAAAATGAAAGATACCCAGATAAGATAAACCACCAAAAAGGTACCTTGCTCGAGAATCTGGAGGAGGAGAAATGGGCGAAGAACGAGAGTGAAGATGAAAAGTGGATGATTTTGATGGTGATGATGCTGATGCTGATGCTGATGAAGATGCAGTTCGAAGGAATTTAGAGTGAAACTTCTTGGAAAGATGAAATATGAGTACAACAAGAAGAGCTACAAGAGTAGCTCTGAGGTTAAGCCACCACCAAAATCCCATTGAAGAAATACTTCTCATCTTCTCATTCTCCAAATCAACCCATCCCCATATCTTCATCAAGTTGCCCATATCTCTTCTCCCTTTCTTTCCCTTTGTTTTTTTTTTTTTTCTCTCTTAAGTCTTGACGATAAAAAAAATAAAATAATAAAAAAATAAATGAAAAGATGGATTGCGGAGAAATTAAGGGTGATGAGTTGATTACTTGAATGTACTTTTGGGACCCCAAAGCCAATAACGCCTTCCTTTCCTTCATTTTGACACAAAATAAATGGTTTCCGTTTTCCAGATATTTTTTTTATTATTTAATGTGAATAAATATACATAAAAAAATTTTAGTTTTATAAAAAATCATTACCCAAGTCTACCATTTTCAATCTCTTTTGAAGTGAAAATATTATTAAAATCAAAGCATTCTTGAATAGTACTTCACTAACATTTCATTTCGTTCGTAAACAATCTTTTAATCTCGATGAGAAGAGTATCATAAAGTCCACTATTCCCTTCCAATGTAAAGCCCCTATTTGTCATGTGATCAACTACCATATTTCCTTCATGCTTGACAAGCATAACATTCACTTCCCATTGCCACTATAATAGATCTTTGATGACTTAAATTAAATTCGAATTTGCATATGGATGGGTTGTAGATACAGTGCTTATTTGGTCTGCTTTTTTTCAATTTATCTATCTTTTAAAAGTAAATTTCAAACCAAAACATAAATTTTAAAAACTTTTAAAAAAAATAATTGTTTTCTAAAGAATAATTTTTTTAAAAAAAGAGCTTTTGGAAAAGCTTCTATCAGGAGCTTTTTCTATTTTTTAAAAAAAGTATAAAAAATTTTTTATTTTTGTTTTAAAAATATCTTTATCTATTAAAAATAATTACAATATAACTCTCTCAAAAAAAAATACTCTTCACGATAATTTTAACTAAAATTATAACTTATAAAAAAATTTATCAAACAACTTCAACTTAATTTTAAAAGTTATTATTTTTCATAAGAGTTTCATAATAGTTTTTAAATTAAAAAAAAAACTAAACCAAACAAGCTCACAATAATGGCTTGGACCACCATCTTGTTGTCAACTTGGAATGTCTTAAATCCCAAGTCCCATGCTAACTTGAGACCATGATAAACCCCCATAACTCAATCTAATAGATGGAGTAGTTGCCTAATTTCATATCAAATTTGTCTAATTATATGTTAATTTATTGATTTATTTGTCTATTTGATAATTTCTTTTGTCATATGTAATAATTAGATCATAATTGCTACTTATACATACTCCATTAAACAAATAAGTAAAAAACTTAGTTTGGCATAAAACATTAACCATATTCCATGGAACATCAATTTTAATATTTAAGCTCTTTTCATTTTTTTTCTTATTTGATGAGAAAAGATATACAATGGGAATCAATGGGAATAAATGTGAAATGGTTATCCATCATTATTAGTATCAAACTTATTAAAATATTAATTAAAAAGAATAAGAAAGAACTATTAGATTTTTTTAAGTATCATATCATAATAACCTTTTTATCATATTCGCATATTCTTATAGTTTTATTGAATTTCACTTATTATTTTCACAATTTATATTTTTTAATAAATGATAAAACTTATATTATATAAATTAAAAAAAAGTAAACAAACACAATATCTAATTCAAAGAAAAATTAAAACCATACATTTTATAATGCATAAAATTAAATACTTTAAACCTGTTCACAAGATTATATTGTAGCTAATTTTAATCTTTAAATTTGTTTTCCCCAAAGTAAATAATTAATAACAGATTGAAAATATGACTTGAATTTGTAATAAATCAAAGAAAGGAATTATAATTGGAGTGAATAAAAGTAGAAAACATGAAAGAAACTACAAACAGGAAGATTCTAAATTTGAGTCCCTGGATAAGAGCTACCATTCAGAGCCAAGTAACACCAATTGGTCAAGAATATTCATGAAAGTAATATCCACCACCATCACATCTCTATGCAAGCCAAAGAAAATAATGGTTGCTGTCACAATCATAGGATAAGAGGATATATACGTAAATAAGAGATGGATAAGACAATATAGACAAAAGGCAGAGAGACTTGGGCTGGTCCTATCATTGTTTACTAGGCCTTGTTGTCACCCCACGACTTGTCCACCACAAAGGTTGCTGTTGTTTCCTTGGACTGAAAAAGGTTCTGTGCACAGCCGAAGCACCGAAGGCGGCCTCCCAAATCCAACCAAGACCTTATCCGGCATTTAGATCGACCCCCAATTTGGACCCTTCCTTCGGATGGTTGAAATAGTGACTCGGAACAATTTGAGAGATAAACAATAAAGAAAAAAGAAGTTATTTTTATATGTTAATGCCATGAGATTAATTGCACCAATATTACTTTCTTTTATAGAAGCAAACTTGTTCATTAACTTTTTTTCATATGATTCAATGATCTTTTTGAAAAAAAAAAAATTATGATATAAAAAATTAAAATTCAATATGTCACAAATTTACAAAAATTCTCAATCCTAACTGCTCAATTGCCACCTCTATTATGATCTAAATCCCTTAGCTTAATTTAATAAAGAAAAATTTGTTATGTAATTACATTAATCTTATATTCTTTTCTTTTAATCATTTATTCTCTCTCTCTCTTTTTTTTAACTTACATAAATACAAAATAAGTGTTAAACTATATCTATGTTTTGTAAGAGATTCAATTAAAAAAGTACCGGATATTATTAATTTTTAGTTGCATATTAAAATAAATTTATTCAATAAATTTGATACTTAATTTTTCAAAATCAAATAATTTAATTTTTAATATTTTTGGTGTTGAACATATTTTCAATTTATTGAAGAGCACATATTTAGCTTTTAATAGACTAAAAGTATTCATCATTATTAGAACTTGAGCATTATAAATCCACTTAAGATGTTAGTAAATTTAGACCTTATTCTTTAGAGCAAATTAGGTGGAGCATACGTATTAATATCATATGATACATATAGTGTATTGTACTATATTAATGAAAAACAATAATAATTGATATGGTATATTGTCAATTAAGTATCGAACATATATCGCAAGTTATACGCACGATATACATTTTTTAAGTTTTATCTTATACAATTACTTAAAACTTATTTATCTATTTACTTGAAACTTATTTTTTCAACATATTTACAAAAATATACCAAAAAAGTCAAATTCCTTTTGACTTCAACATGAAAAAAGCTGTTTAAGTCGATCAAAAATCTAGGGAAGATGAAAAGATGCAAATTTTTCAAGGAGTCTTTAGTAAAGACAACGAGGTGGCTGTGTTAAAAGCTATGTTAGAGTACTTATCAAAAAGTGTGGAAATGCATTTAATCATTTATAACAAAGTTTGTATAGCTTTACTCATAAAACATCTCATAATAACAAGCATGTGCGCTCTATGGTGCTCAATTAGGCTCTCAAGTCATAACAACAATCCATATGTTTAAAACATGTGAGCTATAAATGCCAACTCTTAGCTATATAAACAAGAACATTTTCAATTGTATGTAAACATAAACATATAGATTAACTCAAAAGCGGAACATGACTTGACCTTCTAGGCTTCAAGTTGACTTCTAAAAACACCTACCAAGAAAAATCGACAGCTCCTTTCCACAACAAGGATAGTAAGCTAATAATTGATCTTACGTCTATAAATCATAAAGACTCTGTGAGTAGATATGGAAGAGGGCAAGGCAAAAAAAAGAGCTTTTGCACAATTATCAATTTAAATAATCATGAAAGTAACGAAATTCATATGTTTTTCTTCAAATCCTTGGAAATAATGCTTTTCAAGACTAATTTAAATGCTTTTAGTGGAAACTAAAGTTGCATAAAAGTTTAGATTGAAATGAAAACTAAAAACAATGAAAACCTTGTGAAAAAATGAGTAAAAATATTGCTTTGTGCCTGAAGTATTGGTACCATTCTATGGGGTATTGATAACTCTATGATATAGAGTTATTTGTGCTTAATTTTGATAGTAATTTAACTTAGTTCTTATGCTAATGCATAGAAATTAGTAGGTTTTATTTAAATTATTTTAAGTTAATTAATTTTGATGAGTTGATCTAATCTTAGTTAATTTTATACTTAATTTGATATTAATGTGATTAAGATAGGTTGTTATTGATTTATTTGTACTTTTGTAGGTATTTAATGAAGGAAAAATGTTAATGGAAGAAGGAAAGCAATTTTGAGGTGTAAATTTTTACTGCACATGTATTGGTATTTGGACCATAACTCTTTCTACAGAGCTCCAAATAAGATAATTCTTAGACCATTGGAAAGTTAAGAGAAAAAGGTACAACTTTTATGTTTACCACTACACTCAGTTCGGCCTGGAAGTTGGTTAAAAATCTTATCAAAATTAAAGTACTATAGCAGTCTTAGAGCAATTATGATTTCTGCTAATTAATTAATTAGTCAAGGTTGCGGCTCACAAAGTCTAATGAGGAAATCCTAATTTGAATTGACTTCTTTCTTTACCTAATTTGGCCCAACTTCAAAGCACTATAAAAATAACCTTTCAAAAGACTTTAAGGAGAGAGCGAAACACTAGATTGACAAGTTTAGAATCAAGCTACAAAGTCATTGAAGTTGAGAAGAATTTGAAGGAGTCCAAAAGAATTGGAAGATAAAGATTATAAATTCTTTAGTTCTATCATCCTTTTGTTATTTTCCTATTTTTCTTAGTTTAATTTGAATGTTTAAACTTAATTCAGTGATGATGTGTAACTTGATGGAGAACTAAATTATTAATCTAAGATTATGATTGAACTCAATACGCAATCTGATTTATTTATCTCTCTTTTGTTTATGTTTGATGAATCTAAATTGTTTAATTTATTCTGTTCTTAATACTTCTAATTGCTTAATCACTAATTGGATTGAATTGGAAATCTAAGTTAAACATTGACGAAGGAGATTTAGGTAGACCTTGAATAAAATAGTATATGATCAAATAGACTTAGTTGATTAGGTGGTTTGATTTGCATATAGGGCAGACATATACTTTTAAGTCATACGTAGCCAAAGTTAGAGCACGAACTTAATGAATTTGTCTTTAATTTAATTTGCATAGATATATAATAAATTAATTGAGAGAGATATTTTTATGTGAAACTTGATAGAAACTTATAAATAATTTAAGACTCTAAGTTAGCAATTTAATCCATTAAGCTAAGTTAAGAGAGAGAGACAATAATTAGATGAAGTATTGAGGGACATCATAATCTTAGGTCTAAAAGTCAATCAAGTTTAGAAAAGTAATTTTGCTTAGAAAATTTAAAAGTAGTTTTAGCTTTTAAGTTTTACTTTTTAATTCAATTTTTAGTATTTTGATAAAATTAATGTGTGTAATTTTAGTAATTAATAGTAAGAATTAATTCAATTCCCTTTGGGATAAACACTTTACTTATCATTATATTATCTTTGTGATACGTATACTTGTATGGGTAGTAAATTGAACAACAAGTATCGATACTTTTATTTCTGAAAACTCTCTAGATTGTATGTATCGATACTTTTTGGGAATGTATCAATCCTTTTTGAGAAAGTATCGATACTTTCTACACAGAATGCTTCCTAGGACTTTCTACTTGCTAAGTGTCGATGCTTATTCTTTAAGTATCGATAGTTTACTCATAAAACTTGGATTTTTGGGCAATTTTCTAAAATTTCCAATTCTAATTAACTTCTTTTGCTTAAGGACAATCGAAGTAGCCTGAGATTTCACTTAGATCCCACCATATAACATTATTCATCAACTTGTTGTTGCTCCTAAAAAAAGTACTAAAGAGGGATGAATAACATTTAAAAATAGTTTTGAGGATAACTTTTGAAATTTAAAATCTGTTTGGAAGATTTAAGATGGATGGTTTGAAAACTTGTTGAGGTTAGTAGACACTAAGTAAAAAAAGGCTAAGAGAAGTGGACAAAGCATAATATTTATAGTGGTTCGACACACTTGATCTACATCCACTACCTTAATCTTCCCAATCAAGGATTTTCAACCCAATTTCACTAGAACTAGTGAAATTAACAGCTTTCACCAAGCTTTTACAAGATGAGCTTTTAACCTAAGCTCCAACCCTTTTACAACAAATCCTAAGCTTACCTTAGCTTAGACTACTCCTTAGAGTGTCTTGCACACTCTAAGTAAACAAGAAATAAAAGATAAAAAGAGGTATAAATGATCACCTAACTTATCTAAGTTGTACAAGTTTCAGCTCAAACACTTTCACAAAGATAGGAGTGGAATACAAGTAAAAAAAAGAAGGATTTTACTCTTCTAAGCTCATTCAAACTCTTTGGAACTTTTCTTTATCATTTTTTATTGTTGGAGAAGCTTTAAATGCTTGGAAGACTACATCTGGCTGTTGGAGATGGAAACTAGCCATTATAGATAGTTTTTGGCTATTATTTTGTCCTTCAGTGCTTAAATTCAAGTCTACTAACAATGCTTCATTAATCAATTAAAGATAGGCTTTAACCAATTAAGCTTTCTTTGACTTGCAAACTGTTTCTTTGTCTTGCAAACTATTTCTTTGTGTTAACTAGTTAACGATAGCAGTAACTAGTTAACAACTTTCTATTTTCAAGCTCTTTTAAATACTATTTTTCATCAATCACTCTTTAACTGATTAGAGCTCTTATTAAATGATTGAGGTTTCTCTTTTTCCATCTTTAACTGATTAAAATATGCTCCAACCAATTAAGAAATTTTCAACTTTGAATTTTTTTGTTTGATGCCTTGGATGGTCATCAATATTTTGAATTTGAATTTTGGTGCTTCTTGACACTTCAAGTTTGACCTTTAACCAATTAACTCATTTTCCTTAACTAATTGAAAAGCTTCTATTTTACACTTATGTAGCGCCATGAATTACCTTAACTGATTAATGCCACATGCTAATCAGTTAATAGTTTTCTATTATCACTTAGTCCTTTGTTCATTGGGCATTTAACCGATTAATCATTCTTGTATCATGGCAAGCTTTTTAACTTGCTTTCAAACAACATTTTCATTAAGGGATTCAATCTTAATCTTGCATACTTAAATAATATAGTTAGAAATCAAAGAATGAGTTCTACCTTTGGGTTGACTCAAGCTTCTCTAGGATTAACTCTTATATCTTGAGATCTCTTTAGCCTTTTAGCACTTCTCTTTATCTATTTCTTCCTTACCTTGTTCTTACATTCAAATGACATTTCAAGGCATGTTTACACTTGCATTCTTAACTAAATATGTATTGTTTGAAAGCTTATAAGATGTTTTCTAATGATGCATGGCTTTTCAAACAAATATGTAACCATAGAGGATTAAAAATGTATTTGAGACAATTTCAAATACTTGACACTAAATTCAAGATAACATGTGATTTTTGTCAAATCAAAGCATGATGTAACTCTAGGCTAACACACAATTAATAGCATTTCTGCCCCACCCAACAATGCTCAAAAAGTGGTATTTTTGCCTTACTTAGTGATGTTCAAACAGTGGTATTTCGCCCCACTTAGCATTGCATGATTTGTGGTATTTCTACCCCACCCGGTGGTGCTCAAACAATGGTATTTCTACTCTACTTGGTGTTGCACGATTAGTGGTATTTTTGCCTTACCCCGATGATGCTCAAATAGTGGTATTTTTGCTACACCCGATAGTGCACGATCAATGTATTTTTGCTCTACCTGGCAATGCTCAACAAGGTACTCTGACCCACATACCAATGGTATTTTTTCCCTACTACGACTATTTTATGCATCATGCATAAATATCCACAATAACATGTTAACCAATTTCATGCCCATATACAAGTTCATCACAATGCTAGAACAAGAATCAGTTATAAACCAATAATGTTACTAGGCATAGTACACATTTTATCAAGCTACTCGTCAGCCATTTAAGGAACATAGTTCAGATTTTAGTCTTATGTTAACATACCAATCTATGAAAATCACTATTCTAGCAAATACTAGTTGGTAGATCACAATATTTGGAGACTTACTAGCACACAAGCATTTTCTGGCACCTTTAACATAACTCTACCTCCATGGTGACATTCAACTCCCCTATACATAAACCAGACAAGTTACTCCATCTTATGGTAGCAAGTTATAGCATAACATTGTCTACTTAACTCCTTACTACCAAGTAATGCATTTATCGCACACAATGGCATCCCACATAAGCCTTTGTTATGTTTCATTCCTCAAGTTGATTTCAAATGGAAATGTTATTGCACAAGCCATGGAGTGGCTGGTTTTAAAGGTGTACATTTGGTTTTGAGGAGTCTAATTTGTATGCAATTGTACCATCATCATAATTGTTACTTAAGCTATAAATCTTGTAATATTGACTTAAGCTAATTCGAAACTTACTTGAGGTCATCGAATAATAATTTTCCAACTTTAAATCTACTGTTTTTCATCTAATTAGTGATATAAGCATTTAGATCTCTATTTTCCCTTACCTTGGGGAGTTGTTAGTGAGAGAAACCAATAGTAAACCTTAGCTTCTATGGAAAGATACGGAATATGTTGAAAATGGTAAAAATCAAAGTTGGAAACCAAGGATTTAAAAGTTTGAAAGTTGAAAAATGTTACCTTTATCCATTCAAAGCTCAAAACTAAGCTTAAATATTCAAAATGGCATTTGTAGTGAGAGAGAGTAAGAGAAGGGTTGAGAGTTGCTAAAAATGGTAAAGAGTGCAGGACAAATGCAGAAGGGGTTTAAGACTAACCTAATAGGGTGAGTTTTTATAGTGAAAAGTTTGTTTTACCTTTTTATTTTTGTAAAATAGTGACAATTATTGATATTTTTATTCTAAGTTTCAAGTATCAATACTTATTCTTCAAAATCCTTTTCAAAAGTGTTTTGGACAACAAGTATCGATACTTCATTCAAAACTATCGATTCTTCTCTTGCAAAATGCTTGTTCTACCTTGAAAACGTATTCATTTGACCATTATTTCTCTCCTATAAACCTATACAATTAGTAACTTGAGAATTTGAGCTTTTCTCAAGAAAGTTATCAAAAACTTTAAACTCAAAACACGTTTTAAATGCTCATCAACTAATCCTTAACCTAATGGGAGGGGTTTCGCACCAATGCAATGTCTTATCTCTTTTACCAAATTTTAGGTTTCGATTTAAAAAAAAAAAAAACTATTATGCAATGTCTATTGTCTCGTTTTTCTGCCTCCTTTGGTGACTTACGCTCATATTTATGTCATGTCACTAAGAACTGATTAAATCCGCTTAATTAATTTGGACAAAGAAATTTGAGACAAAAAGATTGACAAAGTTCAGTGTAATTCTTAATTTTTGGGTATATTAAATGATTGATGCAGGAATAAATAGTTATGTTCCTTTTTTTGTCATTTACATTTTGAAAAATTTCAACAATCCATTTTTTTATATTTGATTTAAATATTTATTGATATATATTTTTCTTTTTTTTTTATGAAAGATGTATGAAATGAAAATTTAACAAGAAGTATAAAAAAACTGTTCTGTTAAGAGTCCTTTTCGATAAATATCAACAGTATTTTTTTTTTCATATTTGATTCAAGTATGTTTTTTTTTCTATTTTTTTATTAAATTGGTTATGAAAGGAGATATATAAGGCATGAAATGTAACACAAATTTATTTACAAAACTAATAAGTTGTTAGGTGCCAAAAGTTGAGGCACAGACATGATAATGGAGCACGTCAAGTTGATGTTGAACATAAATAGGATATTGGGTACATTCAATTAGGAGTTTATTTTTGTGTTTTAATAATTAGTTTTTGACATTGTATCTATTATTTGGCACGATAACTCTTAAATTTTTTAAGAGTTTATTTCATACAATTATTAAAAATTTATTTTATTTATTTATTTTTTTTGTAAAACATGATAAATTATTTTTTATTTAGACAAAAAGATATAAAAAAATATTGAATTCTTGTTTTAAGTTCTACATATTAAATATTTTTAATTTTTAATTAATAAATTAATATAAAAATGTATATCTTATTTAAAACTATATTTTATTGACAAAAGAGTTTAAATTAAAAAAAATATCTTTTTCAATTTATGCCATATAGTCCTCAATTTTATTATTAAACATAATTTTTTAATTTTTTTATTATATATATGTTATTGATACTTAATTTTAAAATTTTTATTGCATTTTACAATACGATAAAATATGATACTCGATATTACAAACATAAAGATTCGATACATAATGCACATCTCAATTTAATTATGATATGGAGAACAAATAGACATACAAAATTTTCAAACAAAAATTAAAAAAATAAATAATTTATAATTATCAAAATCAAATTGATCGATCCAATTAACTCGATGACTTTGTCCTTGGTCCGAATAGCTTCTTTAATTGGACCATTTATGCATTTGAGTTGAATAAATTTATATTAATTTGCACGGTTTATAAAAAAACAGATCATCCTACAAATTTTTATCGAACCAGATCAATTAAATGACTTTTCAAAATGATTTTAGAGTTATACCTAACTTAATTTATGCACATTAATTACTGATTGTTTTCTCATTTTTCACGATTATTGCTAGCTAAACTATTGAATGAAAAATTAATTTTCCCGGAATCTTTTCCAAACCTTAACATCCCGTTGATGCAGCCAAATTGCATGGCTTTAGGCCTTTGGCAGATTAAAATCGCTCAAGTAAAACTTGTACAAAGTCTTTGTCCAAGTGACACAAGGGCAAAGGAGGGAGGGAAGGGGGAGTGTGCTCTTTGAAACTAAGGGTCCACAAAGCATCAGCCCCATCTCTCATGATCACTTTGTCATTGCCAGAAATGATTTCCCTTTCCTAAACCCCAATACATACTAGTGTTGAAAACATCAGTCATCATTCCATGACCTCCTCAATATTTTGCATTGCCCATATTTAACAAGGCAGTCAATAGGGTGTAGCTGGTTTTCTAGGAAAAATTAATATTTAGATTCACAAGAAATTAGTGATAGTAATGAAATATAGTAAATACATAGCATCTTTGGGAACTGAAATTCTGTCAATCATACAAAGTATTCATACTGGACAACCACCTGATAGTGTGATTCTCCAATTTCATGCAATCTTACCTCATAACATACGATAGAATCTTTGCCTTCGTCATGGGTTTCCAGGTACAATGCACAAACATAAAAAACGGAAACACCCAGTAACTTATTAAACACCATGCTGACTTTCTATAATCCATAAGCAGCAGGAACAAGACAAATGTTTCATGTGAAGAAACGGTGCACATAGCAAGAATATGCTCTATAAAGTCGTAGAACAAAGAAAAATAAAATCCTCAATAATCTATTACATTACGAAAAGGATAGGAAAAAGAATGATTTGATATTTGCCACATATTTCATTCTCATGCACCATGGATACAATTCCAAAATTCACAGCCTTCATGTTGACCATGACAACAACTCTTTAAGTAGATTGCCAAAGAATTATTTCAAAAGTCTCCTGCAATACAGGCATGCATACCTTTGTATTTGTGTATTTGTGTGTGCATGCAGAAATGCCAGTAATGTAAAGACAACTTGTTTTAGTAAACTAGGTCTAAAAAGCAAATATCATTATGTAATCAATTCAGAGTGAAAAAGAGAATCCAAAAGCAAATGTTTTCAGTTAATATCCTCAAATAGTCACAATACATGCTAATGCTAAGATCATAATTGCTCCTCAACCCAAAAACTTCAAATACACGTCTTATTGGCATCCAATCTAAATTTCTATCCAGAAGTATAAAGTTTCTCAATGAACATCGAAAACAACAGAGGTCAGTCAGAACTCACTCTCACTCTCTCTCTCTCTCACACGCACACCATTCACACACACACAAAAAGAAAAATTCCTGATAGTAAATGAAGAATACTAAGAGAGAAGCGCAAGAGAGCAAAAGATTCCATAACACCATTTGCTGTATTCCTTTATTAAACTGCCTGCAAAGATGGGGAACTTTACAAAAGCAAGATATCAGCCAGTATTTTCACTTTTCTCACCCAAAAAAGCAAAGCAAAGGTAGAAGAAAAAGAAAGAAGAAAAGAAAACTAATCACTATTGTTAAAGAAACACTCAGAAGGCAAATATTACATATGAAGCAAATCAGCCCCATAAAACTTCTAAGACCTTGTTCAAATACGGATGCACTCCAATGAAATTTCACCAAATGAGAGATCTAACTTCTCACAAGAAAAAATAAAAACAAGAGGTGAAAAAGAAGTTTGTGTCACATACAGTACAGCAAGGCTGCCCAAAATTCCCAGCATGTTTTTCCTAACTTGACTGAGCAGAAGAGACAGCTGCCGTGATAGCATCTTCAAGGTTAACCCTTCCACCTTTTGAACCATCAGAAGCAGCACTAGTTCTCTCAATAGTAGTGCTTTCTTTATTACCATCATCCAAGGCGACAACTTGAGCAAAACTCTTAGACATCTGCTTTATGATGAAATCATTGGATAATGTAACAGTATTTCTATGCTCACTTTCTCCAACGACCCCGACAGACATGAGGCTAGCTTGGTGTCTAGCCTTACGCTCCTGCATGGCTTTCTGCCGGTCCTCATAGAAGTCAAAATCATCCAGGATTGACATATCAGTATCAAAATTTTTGAAGATGCTCAACATCTCAATTCCTTGTTCCAATCTCACCTGCAAATTTTGATATTCAGCACAAGGAAGCAAAACAATTTTTGTAACTGGAAAAATCATCAATTAGTAAAAACTTTTAAATCCTCAAAAATTAAGTGAGAACAGGCATGAAGAAAATCAGAAGTCGAATAAGTCATATTATCTAATTAATATAGGAAAGGAAAAGAGTTCTTAGGACTAGTAGGACAGCAGTAACACAATAAAGTGGTGGGATAGTATCCTCAACTGCATCTGGGAGAAGAGAGATAGGCGTGGGTGCGGAGAAGATTATAGATTAATAATCACAGATTCAGGACACAACTCTTGAGGATTAAGGTCTAGCTGGAAACAAGAAGCCTTGCTACCAGAACTATCATTATCACCTAAATCCAGAGGCTTAATATGATAAGACACCTGAACAAATTTTTTAACTTTTTTCAATAATTTATTAATGCGAACCAAGATTTTTCCTGCCAGAGAAGGAATAGAGAAATTGTTCTAAGTAGTTCAAACTTTGAATTTAGCCAATGATACCAATTTAATTGTTCAACAGAACATCTAATAACAAAGTTTCTCCTGAATCTCCTGTAACTGTCTAACTAAAAAGCAGTTTACCAATTTAAAGATCAGAACACTTCAAAATGAATGAACTCTGTCATATGTAATAGATTTTCATCTGAAATAGTACCTCCTGAGTGTCTCTACTGTTAGTCACTGGCTTATTATCATTATTTTCCAGTACAATGTGACGGAACTGACTGTTTGGAACATCTTTGATAATATGCCACTTGACAGGGAACTGCCCACTCCATTTATCTTGTTGCCAGTAATCGACACTCTTGTCAAAATCAACAGGTCCAACCATTTCAGCAACTCCACAGAACTGAGCACTAGCATTCACCTGCAACAATCATAACATACAAATCAATGAGCTATGTATCTGGGAGGATCGCCAGGACAAAAAGGTAAATGCTGGAACTACCAGAAGTATGAACTATGACACTACAAGAATTACAATTTTCTTTCAATGTGAACAGTGCTTAACATCATGTTCATGGAAACTCCAATTCCTACCAGAGTCATGGGTACATACAAAACAATGGAAAGCACCCTGTTAACCAACAACTTAAGGAAAATACAAACCAACCATTGACACTGGAAGCGTTAAAACTCATTATCTAATTCTACGCCAACAATATTGCAATTCACAGATTCCATTCATACTATAGCGAACCATTCCTCAGAACCAAAAGAAATAAAGCATTCGATAGAGGCTGCAACCAATAGCAAACACAAAATAAATAGGTAACATAAAAGAATTGATCAAAGAAAATGACATCTTAGAACTTGGCATGTTGAATAACATATATGTACCTAAAATGAATCAGACCAAGTAAATAGAAAAAAATGTGTCAAAGATATATTTACCGAAAAGAAGAGAAACACTGGACAAGTGTCTTGATTCTCCTTGGCCTCACGATAAGCAGCATCCAATTTTTTGTTCCCATTAGGTGTGCTAGCCCAGACACCGTATTTGATACTCTTGTGAACATTATCTTCACTGTATGACTTGATTATAAAGAACTTAGCATCCTTGTAATCAGTAGCGAAATCTGGCCTGTTGTATGAGTCATCATAGATCTTGCCTGAAGGTTTGCTGTTTTTATTATCATCAATGGAAGAATTGTGTTCAGCTGTGATTTGATTCTTAGGTTTTGAGGCCCTTGGTCCTCGGTTTTGCTCACTAAGGATATCAAGAGCACCATTACAACCACATAGAGAGAGGGCACTGCCCCTTCCACGTCTTCTGTTACTATCAAGAGATAACCAGCCCCTATTGTTCGCTCCCAAACTAGGAACTGATGCACTTCCAAAACTAGGGCCTTGGTTGAGACCACTTTGCAGGTAGCCTCTGTTATAGGAGTTCATACCAGATTCCAATCGATAAAATGACCTTTGCTGCTGAGAGGCCTGAGAAAGAATAAAAAAAAATCAAAACTAAATTGGCATACAAATTTTAAATTTACCAAGTACATACACTAGCTTCATTACGTATATTGTTGTTACAATGAATTGTGTACCATTCCACACATTTTATATCCTGTATGAGAATTTAAGAGCAAATGAAAAAGAATTACATGGTATGGAAGCTAAAAATGTTAAAAGTGGTATAAATATAGTGATTTCTGATTTCCAGATAAGTAGATGACCTATAAAGGTTACAATCAGAGTTCCCAGGAAACATGAAACACATATACAAGAAAACCAAATAAAATAAAACTTCAAACAAATAATTAAAGCTTTCCTCTTAGGCATTTCAAAACTTCTAGAGCTTAGAATTTACAACTTGAGCATAACAAACAACTTTAACTCAAAATAGAAGAACAAGAAAAAAGTTGAAGAATTGATTATAGGGAACCAGATGATTTCATTTCACATATTATATAGCATGCTGCATGTTATCTAAAAAAATATTGACCAAAGGATTTGGTTGAATGCTTAATTTCTGCCAAAACTATGCCATATGCTGTAAGGAGGAATTTCTAAGTACAACAGGGCCTGATGGTAAAGGCAGAGAATGAGAGAAAACATAAATGGGAAAAAGAACAGAAAAAAATTTGCAGGTTTGGAATGAGAATGAAAAACAAAACCACAAAAAAGGGGTTCAAGGTTCATCTGATAAAATGATAACTGAGTGCTCTAAGTCTTCCAAGATGTACTTTGTTAATTCTGGTTGGAAAAGAAGATGGACCATAAGGATAAACTATACCAGAAGGATATAATCATTTGATACTTGATATACATTTTCAGTGATAAGGACACAATGAGTCAATTTGGTTCGCTATACCAATCTAATTCACACAGAAGAAAATCATCCAACTTCTGAATATTTGACAATCTATTCGCAAGGCAGATATACTATATATCCAACATAGACTAAATGAGAATGAATCCCATGATTCTGATGACATATTCCAATATGTAAGAACTTTATATTTGCCATACAAAATTTTGGATAAAGTGAAGAGGGTTGAGAATGGTTTGGAAGATGCTCCTCTGTGCCAACTTTGAGACAAGATGAAGAAGCCTTAATCTTAAGGCCATATTAACTTTTCCAAAAAAAAAAAAAACAGGGGTGGGAGGGAACAAAAGAGAATGATAAATGACGTATAATAAGATCTATAAAAGTCTATTAACAAATATACATACCATTGGAACATTATGCCCAATTGGCCCGATTGGCCCAATTGGCTGGGGAGATACAGCTGGCGAAATAGGTGTCAAAGATCGCTGTCTGTCAGAAGGCTTTGACCAATCCGACCAAAGCCCTCCAGACCTCAATCCATCAAATCCTTGCTGTAAGTCATTAAATCCTATGGCACCAGGATTTCCAGGGAAACTGCCTCTACCAAAAGATCCCAATGGAGTGGGATAACTAGGCCTTGGTCCAAAAAGCATGTTATCACCTTGTTGGTCAACATTAACTAAGGTGGTTAGCTCTGGTTGTGAAACTGGAGTAGGAGAAGTAATATAAGGCATACTCGGAGGAACTAGTTGCTGATAATATGGTGGCCCAGAAAAAGGAAATTGCTGTGGGGAGTACAACTGTGCATCACCGCCTACAGAAGGCAAAGGAGTTGTGACTGGGGAATATGGTCCATATGGCATTTGTGGATTGTAGCCATATCCAGTGTGGAAGACAAGTGATGGATTGTCATTGTAGACACCCTAATTAAGATAAAATGTCAGATCAATAGGCAGAGAACTCAATTGTTGAAATAAAGTCTTCACAGATAAAAGGAAAGATTCTCACTGGAGACCCAAGTTCCAGTCCTTCAGGATTGACATATGGCGGATATTCATCCCATTCGCCAGCAGCATTGTCATAGCCTGCTTTAAAATTTGAAAAGTCACCAATGTTAATTTCTACTTCAAATATCTAGTGATCACAAACCAAGAAATGCATTGCAATTGAGATATCAAAAGGTTTTTCCTACTCATTACACAAATGGATGATTCCTCTCCTAGCATAGTTATCACAGGAATTCATATAAAGATCTAATAAATAAGAACAAATAAAAGAACTGAGCATCTTCCAATGTTCTCAACTGTCATGTATTTCAGCATTCAAATTCAAAAACCTATACCATGCTAACATTAAAGCCAAAGGACGAGGCACATAAACCAAAATTTGTGGTTCCTCTTTCACATAGTAACCAAATTAGAAGCCAAATGAATTGTTTTACTTTAGCAATCAACTAAACTAGACAAACATAAAAGAACATTTTATTTTGGTACTTATAGCAACTCACTGCCTTCCTTTTTAATAAATTTTTAAGTAACCTCCTAGCTCAAACTAGAATTACATGGACCAGAGAGTGATAAATTCAGTGACTACTACGATAATGGCAACTTAGCATTGAAAGAGAAACAAACCACATTTGTACCAGCCTCAAATGCTACTAGAAACTAGATTTTCAACTGGAAGTTGTATATATAAGGTTCAGCCAGGCTGGCCAGCTTTAAAATAGACCCAAGAAGACAAAAGACCAACCTCTGTAATAGAAAGCCTGTGCCTGAGGGGCATAGATTGTAGGTGAGTAGAGATTACGATCTCCACCTGAACCAAAGGAAACAGACTGACCAGCACCATTCCTTGGATGACCTATAGGGGCAGCATCCTGGGAGGAGTTAGGAGAAACTGACGTCTCATTTTTTGTTGAAAGAGGCTGTTAAAGAGAAAATTAAATGAAGGTAGTTAGTAGGAACATTTTCTTCAAACTGACCAACAGAAACAAATACAAAAGGAATGGGCAACGTTATTAACTCACAACTACCTGCTCCTTCACGTTTTCTGGATCAGCATGTTGCTCTTCTGCATCCATGATCAGTATGCTCAGTGACTAAGTAGAGTCTTAGAAACACAGGCAGTACAAATTATTGACCAACCAAAGCTAAATTCGAGGATAGGTAAACTTGAAGCTATGAATATGTGCGCGCAAATCCACGCGTGCACACCTATGCACACATTATAAATAGAGAACATGAATATATTTTAAAGGGAAAAGTAGTTGCTTTACAAATCAATAGGCTTAGGCTTAGCATTTATTTACTTTTACATGACAAAATCAAATGATAACGCATGAAGCCCAAAGACTATACACAATACTAAACAACTAGTCCACCACTCATTATATAAACAAAATCTAGATAGAAGTTAAATTAGATGAAGCTTATTTCATGACCACAATCATGCACATATTATCTTATTTTCTCTGGGTCTGGTGCAGAAACAAGATAGAAACAACATTTTGATCCTAAAAACCACCACAAGGTAGGACATACAGACCAAGGACCATCGCAATAAAACACAAAATCGCCCGTCAAATTTCAGATAAACAGCATAAGATTTCCTGCAATTTGTTTGTTGATAACTACGGTTCAAGGAAGTCCACCGCGACACCAAGGCTACATTCTCAATTGACCCTCTTTTTAAACTTTGAATTAATTGCGCAATTCTCAGTCTTTGTACTAAAATATTAAAATTATCTACACTGCAATATCAACAGTCACGAAAATTAAAGAAAAGAAAAAAAATGAATCAATATAATAAAGAAGAGCAGAATTTGGCAATAATTCCTTTCAAATAACAAGACCCAGATCCCAGATCTTAACAAAAAGAACAAACCCCCTCTCTTCACCTATACACAGATCAAATCAAAATCAACACAGGAGACCAATCAAAGACCCCAAATTCAGCAACGACAGAAAAAAAATTGACTCATCAAATTCCAATTGCCCTTGTCACAAGAAAGATTGAAACCCTATGAAATCAAAAGACCCAGAAACGAAAAAGAACATACAGTTAAACCCCAGAAAAAACAAAAGATCAAAGATCAAAGAGAGAGAAAGAAAGAAATATATTATCTTTGGGTAATTGACGTACCAGGAGTACGATCTGGGGTTGCCGCCATGAATCTTCTGAAAAAGAAAAAAGAAACAAAGAAAGATTGCCTTCAAGAATCTAAGCTAGAGACTCAGACAGTATCTTAATATTTCTAGTATTCTATATATACCATCGATATGTATTTTATTACTATTTCCTTGTATTTTCCCTAGAAACAAATGGAAAAGCAGACTTTCTTGGCTGTCTTTAATTTCCTATTTTTAATTGTAAAATAATAATAATTATGAAAGTAACAATTTGATTTTTACATTTGGGAAGCGTTTCTGAATACAGTACTGCCACTTTGTTCACTGTTTTCCATTCATTACGGAAAAAAGTTACAGCACGTTTTGTTTTTAACTTGACGAGCTTACACGTGCGGAACTTTTTAACTCAATCATTAAAACCTCCCCTCTCACACGTTTTTCAGTTTTTTAATATCTATTACATAAATAAAAAAATTTAAAAAAAAAAGTTCTATCTCTAACCACGTGGAGGTGAGAAAAGCAAAAGAGTCATGAAGAAAGAAAAAGAAAGAAAAAAACAAGTAGAAAGAGGTTCATATTTAATGCACGGGTTATTGTCTAGTTATTATATAAAAGTAATTTTTGCATAATTAAAATGTTCTTCAATTTTGTAAAATAAAATTAAATAAGTTTTTATTTATTTATTATATTTAATTAAATTTTTAAATTTTTGTAAAAAGTTGATTAATTGTTATTAATCAAAATATAATTTATCATTTTAGGTTGCATATATCACTGTGTTATGTTGACATGTTATAATGGATAGTGATATAACATGTTAATGTGATATAATAAAATAACCACGTGATACTTTTTATCCTCTATTTAAGGGCTGGATATATATATATATATATATATGTGATATGATTATCTTTATAATTACCGTTTATTCACCTTTATTGCAAAATCCTAAATTTGTCTTTATGTTAATATCACGTAACATGTGACGTTTTGACTATTAGCAGTTAGTTAACTACTAGTCATAAGATCTCATTTAGTCTAAAATAAAATATAAGAGCTTAATTAAAAGTAATAAAAAAGTACAAATTTATTTAAACTTTTTTGAATAGTTTAAGAGTTTTTTTAAAATATTATGTCTTTTTAAATTTAATTGGATGAGTTAAGCAACATCAACTAAATTGATAAAATTACATGAAAACCAAAATAAATCGTAGAGTCTATTTGTTTTAACATAAAATATCTTTCAGAAAATATTTTTAAGATTTATATTTGTTTGGAAGATGAAAAGTTTATTCTAAATGTAAAACATTTTACAAGTCAACAAGAAAAATACTTATTGACCACGTAAAATATCTTACTCTCTTCAGATGCATAAGACATTTTTCGAAGAACTTAAAAAAATACTCTTAGTACTTGTTTGGCCTAACTTATTTTTAATTTATTTACTTCTTAAAAGTAAAAGCTGGGCTAAATAGTATTTTACGAAAAGCTTTTAAAAAAAAAGTAACTTTTTTTAAGTTTTTTTAAAAAAAAATTAAAAAAAACTCTAAATAAGAGCTTTCTCTTCTATGTTTTTTCTAAAAAAACACACTAGCTTCTTAAGAAAGCTATTTTTTTCAAAAAAATCCTCTCTCAAAAAATACCTTATACCTCTTTCCCTATCGATCTCCCTTATCTCTCCCCCTTTCTGCAAATCATCCTTTTAGGTTTTTTTTTTATTTTTACAAAAATTAAAAGAAAAGAAAACCTAAAATTCAAAACTGCATTTAGGTATTATTTTTTCTTTTTCTTTCTGTTTTTTTTCATCTTATTTTCTTTTTTTTTTTTTGCTTTGAAAACTCTCTTTATTGTTAGATATTTTTTAGTTTATTGTTGACAATTATGTGATATTTTTTTGTTCTTAGCTTCTTTCTAGTGTATAGAATATTTGTTGATTGTGATTAAAATAATTAATCAAATAGATCAATGGTTGTTAAGATAAATTAGATGAAAATCAAAAAGTCAATATTTATACTCATTTGTGGTATCTCAGTTTTAAAGATTTTTTTCTTTTAAGTATAACAATATAGTACACTACAAGAAAATTGAATTAGACTTTAATTCGTACGGTAATAAGAATTGAAAAATCTCTTAACTTTTTAGCAATGAATTCCATATTTGAGCTAACAGTACCGAAAAGATGATAAGACACTCCTTGATAAAATAAATAACTCGTTAAAAAATAAAAAAAATATAAAAGCCAAAACCTTTTTTTTTTTATGAAGGGAAACTTTGTTAGTGAGGACATCAAGAACTTGATAGAGTTGTATGGAATTAGTATTGATAATTTGAATAGGAAAATGAGTTGCCAAATCAATAGCTAAACGTGATTGTTGATTGGATGAAGTATTCTGTTAAATAAATTTCATAATTATAAGGCTTCATGGCCGACATCACTTCATATCAACTTAAGTCTTTAATATTCAACATTAGCCTTTTCGCACATAACAATATTCAAGTCTGACATTTGTCACACACAGAGCCATACGTTGGTTAGCTCATCATGATATAATTATCATCTCATTACATAATATCATACAGGATGACATAGTACCCACATAATCCATTCTAAAACATAGCCATTGTTATGCATTGCGGAAGCATAAAACTCGCTTATGACCCAGCAGAGTGACACTACTAGTGGATAACATATCACATGCCAAAATTGTGTGTCTAACGATGACAACATTAAGCTATCTAATCCTCGGTGTCCATTTATCTACACATGTACAATTAAAGTGGTGAGTCACACTAATACTCAATGAACAGGAACATAACAATTGTAAATGTGTAAGGATAGTTGCTACACATGTCCTCTATTCATGGATGTGTACCATATATCATAAAACATGTACATATAAGACAAGTTAATCGTCACATGTCGATCATATTTTAACATAGTCATGGTAGTCATACTATGCTACATATCTTTATCTATTATCATACTTAGGTGGCATAATAATCATCCTCACTTTATTCATCTAATAATAACCATCAATATAACCATCTGTCAAACTCATTCTATCGTATGAATCAGCCCACCATATGGCCATCTACATATGTGGTTAAGTATGCTTACCTCATGGCACTCTCCTCGACGTTAATCCATAAGCTTCTTAAGCACGCAGCATATCATGGACACATGACAATTTACATATGGCTCTTACCTCAAGCCTTAGGATATATAATCATTTTATAGCAAAACATATCATGATATGCATTTCATTTCCTATGGCATGCCACCATATATTCATATCATCAAAACATATCAAGGAGTAGCCCTCTTTGGACATGGCATAGTCATGTACGGTGGCCAATCGACGAACAACATATAATATGCTGTCATGCCTCATTGCCACGGCAAATAATGGAGTCATGTCACGCCCCATTGGGAAAGCAAACGATGGAGTCAACAAACATCATCCGAAATAATCGCATCGGATGGCATCATAGCATTATAGGCAGGAATTGTAGACAGGACAAAACCCCCATCCCTGTAGACAATATACATCATCATTGCATAGCAGGTAGGATGAAACCACCATCCTTACTTACCACCATCCCTATCGGCAGCATACATAGTCACAAGGGGTTTGGACACATCCAATCCTCATAATATACATCATTTGAAAGTCCTCCACAAATGGAACATGCTTAACTACATCATAACATTGTCTAGAATCATCCATAGATAGGACATGCATCATGTCATAAACCCACTTAATCATACTTATCACTGCATTATCATGAGTCATACATAGTCACATTCATTTCGTAATACATAGTCACATTCATTTCGTAATAACTCACTTATATCATCATCATATCAGATTCTATATTTAGCATATGCATAGCCTTCTAGGCATATCATACCTTTTTCATAACATTCACTAGTCTAGATATAGCAATTCTAGACATATTTTTCATATACACATTCATCATAGCATCATAATTTCCACGACATTAGCTCATAATCACATTATCATCATTGGCCAAGGCTTAACCTTCTTAGGCATATCACATCATTCATAAATATTTTCTAGTTTAGGAGTTTTACCTATATATGTACTTATAGCTCATTCATAACATACATTGTGCATTTTCATTATTGAAGCATATATGCACCCTAGTCGTCATGCTCCTTATGCATAAAAGTTTCCCACTCACCTTGACAATCTGGAGGTGCTCCTTAGTCAAGCTTCAATCTTTAACCTTCAATCCTGTTTCAGCTCACAAACAAGTCAAATAGCTCCAAATTTCCTTTAAGCACATCAAAAGATTACAAACCCATTAAATCCCAACTTTCGAAAAATGCTAGTTTTTCTAAAATAGCCAAGTCCTTAGCATATTAACATATAATCCTTATTTAATCCCAATCATGTCACTTAATGAGTGTGACCCATTAGGCTTCTAACATGTTGGTAATAAATATAAATCCTAATCAAATATCAATTTGATAATTAATTTACATTTATAGATAATGAGCGGCATCTAGCAATTCATCATGATCACCAAAAGGCTAGAGAATCAATTAAAAAATTTGACAAAGCCCTTCAGTGATAAGCCTCTCAGTGTAATATGGTCCTTTCATTAAATATCTTAGATATGTCATGAAGCATGGCTCAGCGTCTACTTATAATATTCCATATTAGTTCTCAGAATTCATGACTAACCTTATGAATTTGAGGAAAGTTAGCTAACCTTATGAATTTAGGAAACTAACTTTCCTCAAATTCATCATGCTTTGGCCAAAGACTTATACAAGTTAATCAAGAATTGAGAACAAATGAGATACATCCCTTCATATCACTTGGGGTTATGAATCCTCTCTTGACCACTTATTCACCTTTGCATGCTTCATGGCATATCTAAAAACACACTGTTTAGGCATTTGGTTGCTTTCAAACCCTTAAGGGTGAAATCAAAGTATGTCATTTCTCATACAAGATGAACTAGTGTCTCAAGTCTAAGAACTAGTTGCACGACTATCACATGAGAACATTTTTCATAGACACTTGAGTGAAATACCAAATGGAGTTCTCCTAGCAAGTTAAGTTTAGTGAACTTATTCTTTAACAAGCACCTGCATGTTATCCTCAAGTATCCTATATACTTCAATCTATGAGATCGATTGCTTACTTTTCAAATAAGAAGGCTTAACATGTACCAGTCTTTGAGCATTGTCAATGCCCTGTCTTGACAATACAATGACCAAGAACAATTTTAAGAACATGGCTTTGATGCATAATGATCTCATAATTATAATAACTTTACAATTCTCTTGCAAGGCCTTTATGTTCCATGGGCTTCATCCAATTAGTGCTTAATAACTCCTTATTATTGCACTAACATAAAGAAAAATCTCTATCACATATAATTATATGATTAAATATGCTTTAATTGACAATATATATTCCTTAACCAATCTAATTAGCTCAAGGGTAGATACCAGCATAGTATAAACTTGCATCATTTACTTAATTAACTGCATACATGTTGCATGATGATCCACTCGAAGTTCTTACATTTCCATCCTTTAAGATATAGAAAAATGTTAAGGTTGTTGCTAAGGTGGTGGATGGTGAGGAGCCAATGAAAAACTTCTTCTACCAACTAAATGCTCACGAGCATAAAACTTGTGCATAATCCCTGCATCTAAAGGAACTTTAGGATGCAAAATTTCTTCACATTTGTCTTAAATCACTCCCACTTTCTTCACAAGGCTGTGATCAAGGATGGATACTAACATCCATCACGTAATGAGCGAACAGCTTGAACAATATTATTGGACAACTTAACTGACATTGATTGACATTTTGGAAACAATTGTGTATAGTAAAATGGCTCTGTCCCTTGTCACATAACTCAGATGCTTCACAACAAGTAATCTCATCACCAAAAAATGATACATAGCTTGTGATCTTTTTCTTGGCACTAGCTTTAAAAGACATTGTTATGCCCTTATTTATTTTCCACTTTACACCTTCATTACAACTCATTTCAATAACTTCATTGAGATCAACATTGCTAGTCAAATATTGACCATAATAGTCACATTCGATGTCGATTAGGGTAAGCTATAGAATTGATTAATCGTCTGATCGTCAAAGCATACTGGACACCCTTAGACAAAAACTTGCCCATTCTCATGTTCAACGGCATTAGCATAAAATTCAAGAACAATAGGTAATATCGTCACCTCAGTTGCTCACAAAATTTCTCCTATTGTTGCTTAGTGATAAACTCATGAACAAAACCATATAGTCTAGGATGAAGATCAATGCCTCGCTCTAGAATAAGAACTTTTTTCATAAGGATTGTGTGTGCCTTGTAGTCACCTAGTCGAAACAAATGTACTATAATCAAAGCGAGTCACACTGCCACTACCCTTAGCTTTATTCGTAGGCCCCATCAAACACTTAACAAATATGTAGCAATTTATACTCAAGTGTCAACAAAATAATCAGTAACTTTCTCAAATTACTCCATAACAATATCACCAAAATCACTAGTGCATAAATATTTCTACTCCCACAATTACTGTTCAAATGCAGAAATTTTGCACTACAAATAATCTTTCAAATATTTAATGTAGAAGCATAAAAAAGCAAGCACACATACTACAATCTTGAATTAATCACAAACCCACTAATTAACCACCACAAGCTCTTCTTTACTATCAAAATCTACCAAATATAAACATCATTAAAGAACAAACGACTTATATAAATTTGCAATAGAGAAATTGATTGTTAAAAAAGTAGTTAGTGGGTTCAAAGCTTTGATTTAATGTAGAAGATTAAGAATGGACACTTGTTTTTTAGTGGGTAAGTGGTAAAGTGAGAAACTATGGAGATAAAGAAAGAAAGAAAACCTAAAAAAAGAAAAGAGAGGAAGAATCATATGCCTTGTAAAATAGAAAAGGAAAAAGAAAATTAAACTCATATAAATAAAATATAAAACGTAAAGAAAATTGTAAGTAAAAAAAATCAAAATACTCTAAATAAAATAAAATAAAAATAAACTATGTTTAGAAAGTTGGATTGCCTCCCAAAAAGCGTTCTCTTTATAGTTGTTAGCTAAACTCTCTTTTAAGCTCATTTGGGATTGAAAAGATGGAAGGAGGATCGTTGATGATTAATGTCACTTTCCCAATAATGCTTCAATTGTTGTCCATTCACCTATAATGTTTCATTTGTTAACCCACTTATTATTTCCACTACTCCATGTGGAAACACCTTTGATACAATAAAGGGTCTCGACCATCTTGATTTCAACTTGTCCAAAAATAGCTTGAAACATGAGTTAAACACAACACATACTAGCCTTGATCAAAATGACGCTTAACAATCTTTTGATCATGCCATCTCTTAGTCTTTTCTTTGTAAATCTTGCCATTTCATACGCATCCAAGCAAAGTTAATCCATCTCATTTAAGTGAAGCAGACATTTTTCACCGGTTGCTTCCAAGTCAAAGTTTAACTTTTTGATGGCACAAAAGGCACTATGCTCTTACTTAACTAGAAGGTGACACACTTCTCCAAATAGCAATCGATATGTGGACATACCTATTAGAGTTTTATAAGCGATTCTATATGCCCACAGTGCATCATCAAGTTTACTAGCCCAATCCTTTCTTGATAGAGATACCATTTTTTCTAAAATTCTCTTAATTTTCTAGTTTGACATTTCGACTTGTCCACTCGTCTGGGGTGATAAGTTGTTGCCACCTTGTGTGTCACTCCATACTTTGCAAGCAAAGCTATAAAATATTTATTACAAAAGTTTACTACCTTCATCATTCACTATAGCCCTTGGTGTTCCAAATCTAGTGAAAATATTCTTCTTCAAAAATTTCAACACAACCTTAGCATCATTTGTAGGCAAAGTTGAGGCTTCTACCTACTTTGACACATAATCAATGCCCACCAAGATGTAATGATTGTTGAAAAAAAAAAAGAATGGTCTGAAGAAGTTCCATATCAAAAGAATGTCATCATTAAGCACTCTTAGCAAGCATTCTTCCAAATCATCACCAAGCAAGCATTTCAAGAAATATTCTCCAAATAATGTATGGAACTATCAATTCAAGGAGAATATTCTCCTTAAGAAAATATCATTATTAATGAAGCATTACCAAATCACTTAGCAATTGTTGCAATCATGTAAGAAAATATTATCATTAAGCAAGCACAATCATGATCACAAAAAAGACATATGGCTATCTTCACTAATCATGATTCCAGTTCATTCCATGAAATGCAAGCAAGATTTTACTCTTCCTAGAAATTTATAGACATATACAAAAAAATGCAACCCTTGAAGGTCAAAGTTTTTACTATGTCTCAATAATTTTCATGGTTCACAAGTGATATTAATTGACGATAAAGCACTCAACTCATGAACATGTTCAAAATGAGCATCGAAGCATTAATGAATACTAATTATCAAGATTTAAGAAATGAGCATTCAATTGGTAACTTATAAGCTAAAGTCGGATGCATACAAAGTCTGTAGATCATGTAAACATTTAAACACAAAGAAGACATAGTTAACATTTAAATACACATTCAAAAAGTTTTTAAACTATGTTTGCACACAATATGATTCATAATCAAACTTGACTTGAATTATGAAATTAAGCTCTAAAAGTAATTCTGTTACTTAAGTCAAGTTCTAGACTTAATAACTAAGGTCAAGCAATATTAAATATCACGTAAGCATGAGACTTGATCAAACTAGTAGATGAACCAAGAATATTTTCAAGAAGCTCAAAAAAATTCATTCTAATCAAATTTATGAGCTTGGACAATAATTCAATCTTGAAAAAATCATTTAAATACAAACAAGAAGCATGTTTCATGAATTAATCCTAGACTAAGCATTTGAAAATTTTAATGTTCATAAAAAGATTTTTCAAAGTGGGCACATGAACATTCCATTTGCAAGAAATGATATTAAATATGAGAAATTACAATTTAAGCATTTATGAGTAATTTCTCATTTTTCAAATTAAGCACAAGGAGAATACGTATCAAAAACAATATTGTTCAACCAAGCTATATCATCAAAGTCAAGAATTGATAAATCAAATTCAATAAAATGAAAAAGGTTTTGCAAGCGTATCACAGATTAAAGAAAAATATTTGCTCTGAAAACATGCAAGAATTGAGTTGGACATACTTTTGTGCACAAACATGAGCTCAATGACCACTCAAGCTTGCAAGCAAACATGCACTTCCAATACGAACAAGTTAAAAGTATTTTCATCATGCAACAAACTTGTTCAAATCATTAGTTGAGGAGGGCAAGCATTTTTCTCATGTAAACTCATTTTACTTTAAAAGCACCAATTCAAGTAGTCAAACTTATCAAACTTATCATTAACCATCTTAAAATATTCAAGTAAGCTTTAAATTGCAACAAAAATTTTCAAATGGTTAAATTATCATAGACAAATGGAAACCAAAAGGTCAACTCTTCAAGCTCTATTTTCATTGTTTAGACTACTAGAATAGATAAGAATGTAGATCATTAAGTATGCTCACATGCCATCATGTCATCAACATCAAGTTTCTTATGTTTAAGATTACAATCATTTTTCTTCAAAAATAATTATGAAATCAACTTTACCATGCATGAGGAAATCAAAACACTTTTCAAAAACAAGCAAAGTCAATTAAATCATCATAGTAATAATAACAAGCAATCAAAGTTCACAGTTTTAGAAATAAAAGGTTTTTGGCAAGAAATCACCCATTTTCTATGTTTGTCAAGAAAGCTGTCAATCTTTAAAAATTTGTTCCTCATTACTCTATCATAGTTGATTCCTTATCTCTTTTACCTTGTCATTGAGAATTGCTGCAATAAAGTTCATGGCTATCTTGAGGCTAACAAAGATTTTTGCTCAAATGTCATTAAACCTACACACTTAAGACCGAAGCTTTTGTACTGATTATTAGACGTATTAGCTCAATAATCATGAGAAAATATCCAAGAGAGGCTGAATTGGATTTCTAAAAACTCTTTTCAACAAATCAATTTTTTCATGAATGCAAGCTTGAAAAATAGGTTCTCAAATTTGTTTTCACTTTGAAATAAACCAAAGAAATGAACAAACAAGCTGAAAAAAATTTTGAAACTCTTCAAAGTAAAGAGTACAAATAGATCAAAATGATTCAAAAGTGATTTGAAGAATAAATTGAATAAAAGATAGTTTTAAAAACAAACATTCAAATATATTCATGGCAAGGAAAAATGCATAAGTAAGAAGTAGTGAAGAGTAAAGAGAAAAAACACAAGTTTAAAGAGTAAAAGAAAAGAGAAAAGACACAAAGCATTTGTAGAGGTTTAGCCTTCTCCATAGATGCCTACATATTCTTCTTTAACTCACCAAGGAGTTTGCAATCCACAATAAAAACTGCCTTTTAAAGGATCAAGCATATGTTTTACACATTACCTTTTCAAGCAGATCAAGCATAACCTCAAACACTACCTTTTTAAAGATCAAGCATAACCTCAGCCTTTTCAAGCATAAGGTAGAACCACTTTTTCTTTTGAAGGATCAAACATAACTTCTTTGCTTTTTCAAGGATTAAACATAACCTTAGCCTTTTTAAGGATCAAATAAAACCTTTCCAACACTACCTTTGAAAGGTTAAGGCATAACATTTTCTCTCTTACAAGCTCAAAGCAAATATACCTGTAGAAGGTTGATTTTGCTATGTAAGTACATGGAGGAAGAGTTAGGTAGTGCTAAAGAATGATTATAAAAGATATGAGTGAAAGCACAAAGGAATTGAAGCTCAAAGATAGCTAGCAAGCTGTTTAGAAAAATATGAAGAACTTACTCTAGCTTGGTTTTTCTTTATTTTTCCTCTTCTTCTTCATCTAATTTAATTCTTGATCGAATGATCTTTTTCTATTTTCTTTCCTCACTCAAAATGTGTTAGAGAAGTCCCTTTTATACTTGAGAAAAGTTTATTGTTGTTGGGGATGATTTGATAGGTGAACTAGCCATTTTTCTTGTCTTTTTCTTGTTTAACGGTTACTTTTTGAAGCTTGGGAATTCACTTTTTCTTCTCGAGAAGTTGATTCTTTTTAGGTCTAAAGCTTTCTATCTTGAAATAATTGATCAGTGCATTTTTTAGAAGTGATTCTTTGTGCCTTTGGAGCTTTTCGTTTTAATGGAATTGACCAATGCATTCTTGAGAAATCAATTTTTTATCCCTAGAGCTTTCTATTTTCTAAAAGTCTATCTTCGCATTCTTGAATCATTGATTCTTCTTCATCCTAGATTTTGAGAATTAATTTTTTGCTCTTTTAGAAATCGATTCTACTTGCATTTTGAGTGTCGAATTCAAAATCCAAATTTCCTCTTGCTCGCTCCATCTTGATTCATTCTTCAAGCTTTTCTTCTTCTTCAAGTTTTCGATTTTTTTATTGCAATCTTAAAGGAATTGATCACTTGATGCTTGAGAAGTTGATTCATGTTTTTCTAGTGGCTTTTGTAGTTTTAAGAATCAATGTTTCTTTTTCCAGCAGTTGATTCTTCTTGCTTGAACTTGAGATTCAAAGTATATACAAGATTTTTCCTTTCACAAAACAACTTCAATCACATGTTTAATAGTCAATCAAGTAAGGAAATGATAACTCTATTATATAGAGTTATTTTGACACATTTTTGGGATTTAAGTAACTAGGTCTTTGATATTTTAAGTTTAAAATTCAGTATTTTAGGTATTTTTCTTAGTTACATTTGAATACATGTTGATTGGTTTGATTAACTTATTTTAGTTTAAATTTATGTTACTTTGTTTTAAATTACTTTAAGTATAGTTCTTGTTGACTTCTCTTATTGTTTGTGTAGGAAATTTAATGAGAACCTTAGTTGATGAAAATCCATGCAAGTGTGGTGATCACTTTAATCATACATATTGCAGTATTTCGATGATAACATGAGATACAAAGGTCCAATTGATGTGATTCTTAAGCCAATGTAAATCTAAGAGACAAGGCTACAACTTTTATATTTACCACATTTTCTTGTTCGAGATTAAATCGGGGCGAAAACTGCATTGGAATAGGTTGGACTGTTGTAATTTTGCACAGGGTAGCATAGGAAGTGAAGGCCACGGCCTTAAGCTTCAACTATTAGTTTCTTTTTCTATTTTTATGTTTTTCTTATTTTCTTCAACTTGGATTAATGTATAATTTTCCTTAGATAATGTTTTTTATTGATATTGTGAGCTAAACTATTTTTCTAGAATTATGGTGGATTTCAATATGTAGTTTGAATATTTGTTTCTCTTTTATTTATTTTGTTTATTCAAATTTGTTCTTAATGCTTTTGATTGTTTGACTAACAATTGAATGCTTTGTAAATCTAAATGAGACTCAATAGATTAAATTTAGATTAGACTAAATTTTGAATAGTGTATGTTTACGTCATTTATGTGATTTGATTTGCAATTAAGGTAGTCGCACGCCTAAATCCCATACATAGCCAAATTAGAATACTAGCTTCATGAACCTTATTTAATTGATTTACTATAGACATATAGTGACCCAATAAAATTAGGTATGTGTGCAAGCATCTCGATGAGACTTGTGCATATATTTAGATTCTAGGTTAGCAAAACTACCCATGAATGTAAATATTAAAGAAATGGATGTCAGATGAAATATTGAATGAGCTTATAATCCTAGGTTTTAGTTTGTTGCTTTTCTCTAGTGAATTTTTATTTTTTTGTTAGTTAGTTTGGCTTTTGATTGACTTAAGTTTTAATTAATTGTCTACAAAATTAAGTTACTTGAATAAGATTGATCTATTATAATTTTAATACTTAGTGAACAAATAGGAGCAAATCTCTATGGGATACAATTTTGGACTTATTGTCTATATTACTTTTTCAATATGTATATTGTCATGACCCAAATCCAGGGAGTTCGTAACCAGTGCACGAGCCTAGTAAGCAAGCCCACTGGACTCAAGCAAGCCTCAAAGTCCAAAATCATATAACATAAGCCAATGGATTTAATAATAAAAAACTCACAATAAATTCAAACATAAATACATTATCCTTAGCACATAGTTTATACAAATGGTCAATGACCATCCATTGGCCAATCAAGGCGGGTTTGTACGTAACAATCCTTACACACAATATAACATGGCACCCAATGCCTACACACTTTATCCACAGCAGAAGGCTTTAACTGACTCAACGAAGTGACCAAAACAGAGAACTTATCGGATGCCAAACTCGGTTTATCACTAAATAACCTTTGCCACACAACTTTATGGCCTATTTATCTGCATATGGTCTGCAAATGGGTGAGTATTATGATATTCAGTGAGTGGTGTAGATAAACAAAATCATATATGTTTATATAAAATACATATACAAATTATATGCACTTTTTGTGCAACTAGATGTTTTATCAAATATTTTCAAATATAAAGCATATCATTATCCCTAAATCTCAAATACGATGGCATATCATCATCCTCAATGTTTTCAAAAATCATCACACATATCATTAGGCTCACCCTCAAAGTTGATCAAAGTTATTGAAGTCATTCTCCATAGCACACTCTGGTCGCCAAAGCATCACATCAGAATCATATTACATTTATATAAGCTTCTCATGGCTATCTCACATCATATGGAAATTAAATCAACAAGTGGTCCTCCCTGGATCTAGTCAGATTATGCTCAGTGGCCAACCGATCAAAAAACAGATCACGCTCAGGGCAATAACGCTAGCAGAAAAGCACATCACGAGCATGCCAACATAATGGGCAGAGGAAAATAAATCATGCATAGAGTCGAAATAGCTGACGGAGAACAAATCATCAACTGGAGTAAACTCCTAATGTTGGCATCACCCAGAGTAATCTCAACGGATGGCATCAAAGCATTGTAGGTGGGAATCATTAGTGGGATTAATGCCATCATCCTTGGAGGCACACAAATAGTCACAAGGGAATAGAAATCCACTGAACCACAAATGATATCAATGTTTGGAATTCATTCCTTGGACAGAAACAAAATTCTACAAATAAGGCTATTATGCCTTTATCATTCACAATTTCCTTATCAAATCTCAATTAACATTTATTGAGCTTCAATCATCTTACGCTCAATTAGGTTTGTAGAGGCTCTAAGTCTCCAAGGCATCATTCAATCAAATCATCTCACATATCATTCACTGAAGGTAATCTACTCCTAAGGTTTCATTATAGCCTTTAGACATCCTGGTCTAGGCACACACACGACATCGGCCACATATATGGCTCACATCATAACACACAATTGCACACAATTCATATATATACATATACACATATATGTTTTCTAGCCTGGGCTCATTCATCTAGGCATACATATTTCATTCTATACTAGTGCAATGCATCTTTCATGTGTCATGCATTACATGCATATTAAACTAAACCCATTCACAATGATAATATGAGGCATTTCCTACCAAGCTTCGATCCTTAGCTTCCAATCATCATCTAGCTTGCCAATGAGTTTATTTAACTCAGTTTCCCCTTTCAAACACATTAAAACATCAAAAGGTTAATTGTTCATAACTTTCAAAAAGTGCTAACTTTTCCCAAAAATAGGTAATTCCTAGCGATCCAACCATTTAAGCTCAAATTTTTCATTAACGAGCTAAACCCATACCTTAGGAGTTAGGTTGCATGATTCTTAGCTCCCAAATTCTTCAATCCAAGCCAAAGAGGAAAATTACCAAATTTGGAGAAAATTGGATTTCTTAGCATTTAATTGATTAAATTGGAAAATAATTGGTAAAAACATTAAATCTTACCTCCGTAATGGTTTTTCAAGCTCTAAATGGCTTTAAATCACTTCAAAAATCTATTTAGGGTTTTAAGGTTTCAAGTTTTTAGAGAGAGAAAGGGAGAAAAAGAGCTGAGAGAAAGAAATGGGGTAAAATGGCCCAACACACTTTTTTATTTTTGCCTTCTTTCTCTAATGTATCGATACATTTGGCAACATATCGATACGTTTACCCTAATTTCAAATAAATGTATCGATACATTTGGGTAATGTATTGATACATTACAAGTATAATGCCCCTAAGTGCTCTCTACTTCAAATGTATCAATTTATTTAGACAATATATCAATACATGTTCATATTTGACCAAATTTATCGAAATATTCTCAAATGTATTGATAAACTATGCTTCCTTGGGCTTTGTTGTTTATCCTGCCATGCATGTATTAATACATTAGGGTATGTATCAATACCTTCACCTTTGTAAGCAGTTCTAAACTTTCCAAAAACTCCAAAAATCTAAGTTTAACACTTTAATATTATTCTTGGTTGATATTGCACCTTAAATCATTCACTTAAAGTAATCCCATGCATATAAATTCACAATCATGACGTCAAACTTAGATTAAAACCTCAAATTATAGGATTTATCATGTTTTTCCTCAAAATTTGCCTAAGTGTCAATATGTACTCTCTTAAATATGAGGCATACATATTATATCATCAAAGTTATCAAGACTCCACATATTTCATAAATCATTCTTAGTTTACATCAAAAATTGAGGGTGTTACATATATTTTGTTTTCCTATTGATTTTACTAATATTAAAATTCAACAGATTAGTCTTAATTTGAGTTTCTTTGATTTTCAAGCTCGTTCTATCATTGTATGAGAAGAACAAAAAGCTTGGAGATTGTACATTGTGATCCAATGATCAAGAGAACATTTCGAAGACTACAATAAGAAAATCAACAAGCTTTTGCTCAAACTAATCTAATGGCTAATCAATAAGGTGAGCAACAAATCTAAGAGTGTGTAATGGAAGAGAATCATTGTTTAAGAGAAATATGTTGTTCCTTTAGTGCAAGGGATTCCCTTAAGCATCAGAAAATTAGCTATTTAAGCCAACAATTTTGAAATTAAGTAGATCTTTATCACCATGATCTAGATTTTTGTCCAATTCAGGGGGCTTCCAAATGATGATCCAAATGCCCTCATCTCAAATTTTTTGGAGATATGTGACACCTTTAAACACAATGGAGTCACAGATGATGTAATCCACTTGAAACTTTTTCCTTTTTCATTAGGGGACAAAGTTAAGGTATGGTTGAACTTACTTCCAACTAAATCCATCACAACATGGGATAACCTTAGTTAGAAGTTTCTTGCCAAGTTCTTTCGTATAGCTAAGACAACAAAAATAAAGAATGATATCACATCATTCACCACCAAGGAAAGATACAATGACCTATTTAGGTGTTGCCCTCATCATGGTTTTCCAAAGTGGCTTCAAGTGCAAACATTCTACAATGGATTAAGTGGTCATGTTCGAATCACCAGTGATGCCGCAGCGAAAGGAGCTCTAATGGCAAAGTCAATTGCATACAACCTGTTAAAAAAGATGGCATCAAAAACTACTAATGGCTAGTGGAGCGATCAATACATAGGAGAGTAGCTGGAGTTCATGCTGTGGATGCCATTTCAACATTATCAGCATAGGTAGTAGCTTTAACTAAAACACTTGACTCTTTTGGTACTAGCTCAGTTCAAAGTCCTTTTATAGTTTATGAGTGTTGTGGAAATGGGCATGCTAGTAATCAATGTCTAAGCAATACAAAGATAGTTCAGTTTATGGGGAACAGACAATAGAATAAAACTTACTCCAACACTTGTAACCCAAGGTGGAGGAACTATCCAAACTTCTCTTTGGGTAATAATTAGGGATCATTTTTAACTTCAAGGCCGAACATGCCTTTCGAATTCGAATGGCAAGCAAGAGCTTTTATTCTATAAAATAAACCATATATGGAGGAATTGCTGATACAACACATGGCTAAGACTAATTCTCTTATACATAGTCAGGTGGCTTCGATAAGGAACCTTGAGACCCAGGTTGGTCAACTAGCCAGCTTATTAAACATTAGAGCTCAAGGGACCTTGCCAAATGATACAAAGGGAAATCCGAGGAGGGAACGTAAGGAACATGTCAAAGCCATTACCTTGAGAAATGGTAAGAAATTTGAAAGGAACCCAAAGCAAGTTGAATAGAAAGGCAAAACAATTAAGAGTGAGACACAAATAAGAGTGAGATACAAATAACAAGTTCTAATGAGTAGTGTTAAGGAAAGGTATGAAATCCCACCTTGAGTAAGAGAATAAGTTAGAAAATCCTTAAGTGAGCATCAAGATTACATATTTTGAACATCAATCTTAGTTTTAATCTTCAAAAGAATTAATTGGCATTATTGGTGGTCTGTCACTTTTACAATAGAAAATTTTTTAAGTTAGGAAGGAGTCAAAATATGTGAATTTTATATAATGATCTTTTGGAAATAAAAAATAGCAGTAATGATTCCTTTGAATTTTAGATAATCAAAAATGATTTTTTTTTTCATAATTTTTGGAATACATTTGCTATGGTATATGGGAGCTACAAATTTAAATTCAATCAAACTTTTTCAATTTTATTCTTGAAACCAAAATTTAGATTGATTCTTATGGATTTTGATTTTTTTTATTTTTTTATTGAATCCAAATGGGGGGTTGTTTTCTTATTTACATTAAATATCTTAAGTAAATGGAAAGTAAAAAGTAAAAAGGATATTTACATAAATGGTATTTAATGTAAATAAGCTATGCAGGTTTTTATAAGCAATCTAACTCAAAAATAGTATTTTATCTTAAATGTATCGATACATGTTCATGATGTTTCAATAGATTTAGCCCAGAAAGGGTTTTTGATGAACATGTATTAATACATGTTCATAATGTATCAATACATTTTTTTCAAAACCAAATGTATCGATAGATTAGCCAATGTATTGAAACATTTCGTTGATTTCAGAAAAATAAAAAAGGTAAAAACATATTTTCACATCTCAACTTATAAATATACCACATTTTTTAAGGGTTAGCAACCCTTAGTTGCATTTGCAAGGTAACACCCCATCTCTTAAGTTCTTCCAACACATTTTTAACTCAAATCTTCATTGTTTATTATTAAATGATATGGCTTTGCGTTGTTATGAAAAAGATGACATTTTTAAGCTTTGGAAACTTTAAATCTTGATTTCTTGTTTCTGAAAATATGATTTTTTTGGTGATTAAATGTTAAAGGCTTTGTGATTTTCTTACACATCTAAGCTCACCTAAGTTAAGGATGAAAGATTTATCAATTTAAAAGCATGGGTTTTAGCTAGAAAATTAGTTTACCAAAAAGTGAATAGTTTCAAAAGTACCGAAAATGATTATTACAAGATTTTATTCTAGGAAATGATTGTGATGATTGTTGTATGGTAGGAACACTTGAAAACTCCATAGATAACATTGAAACAGAGTTCTGATTGGAGTTAAGAATTGACTCTCCAATTAGGTGAGTGCATATGTCACGGGGGTTTTCTCTTGACCCGTACGACCTAGCCTTTGCCTTACTCAAGGTCACTTAGAAAGACTAGCAACCTTCTCAATCGGAACAAATTAGGATCGTTTTAGGCAATACACAAGTAAGAAGAGAGATTAGAGAACAAGGAAAGAGCTTTTATTTCATCAAATTCAAGTACAAGGGTCATTACCCTCAAATGAGGGGGCTTAAAGGGTTTATATAGGCATAAGACCCTTTGAAGCCATTGCAAGCTCATTCCCAATGGTCTAGGGCCATTCTGGGCCCTGTTGAAGCCTCTTGACGGGTCCTTGGCGCTGTTGCCAACAGTACGCAATGGTTGCCCTGCAGGCCTAGGGCTAGCCAGTGTTTCCCATGCATCAAGCAGTTTGCCTGGGTGCCCCATGAGCCTCAGTTCCCGTTAGTCTTTCTGTCTTGCTACGCGCCCTTTCTGCGTACTGACTTGCGTGCCCAATTTACGTGTTAGCTTGCACGCTTAGTCTGTCGGCTAGCCCGCAAGGACATCAACCCTCGGGTGCCACTGCCTTTAAGCCTCAGTGCTGCCTGGGCACCAAATCGGAGTTCTCGCTCATATTGCTCGTCCACTCTCGAGCCTTGGCACCCCACCACCGAGCTGGTGTGGCTCTCCCCACAAAATACCTGTGACACTCTCCCCCACTTATGCTGGCAACGCCCTCATTGCCTACTAAGAGTGGAACTATTCTACCTGGTAGTCGAATTGCCACACAGCACTGGGCGGGCTCCCATTGGTCTCACTCGTTAGCTGTCTCTCCATTGAACCAAGTACTGGTGTTGCGGTCGGTGGTTCCTCCTCTTTAGTACCCTCTAGGCTAGTATCTCCTCGACCTCTTAGTCGTACGAGGCCCTCTGCCTCATGGAATACTTTAGCTTCGGTTCCTCCTTGGGTCATCTAGGTCAGCATGGTAAGGCTTTAGCATGCTGACATGAAAGACTGGATGGACCTTAGGCTATGGTAGTATCTCCAGCTTGTACACAGTGCGGCCAACCCTCTTCTCGATGCGAAATGGCCCCTCGTACTGCTTGGTCAGCCCTTTGTGCAGCTTCGGGTGGTAGAGGATTAGGTGAAGCTTCACCAGCACCAAGTCTCCCATGCTGAAGCTCACGTCTCGCTGATGCTTGTTAGCCTATTTCTTGTACTTATGGGTGGGGCGCTCAAGACTCGCCTTTGCCAAGTCCCATTGCTCCTGCTAATCCTTGGCGTATAGGAAGGCGGCTGGTGTTGGCCTAGTGTAGCTGCTGACTAGGGCCCTTGGGGTCATTAGCTACTACCCCATTACTAGCTTAAAGGGACTCTTGCCTATTGGCTCCGTCGTTGTAGGTTGTAGCTGAATTGGGTGACGTCTAGCAGTTTTGCCCAGTCTGATTCGGTGTTGCGCACATAGTGCTGCAAGTAGACCTCTAGCAGATAGTTCACCTGCTCCGTCTGTCCGTAGTCTACTGGTGGAGGGGAGTGAATCTCCTATCCCAGTCACCTACAAGAAGCGGAGCTTGGACCCCAACAGCTTGAATAACTTGGTCTAAAATAGGCCAGTGAATCTCCCATCCCGATCACTCACCAAGCTTTTTGGCATGCCCCACAGCTTCACAATATGCGTCATGAGCACCCGGGCTGCCTCCTCAGCTAGGCACTCCTTGCTAACAGCACAAAGGTTCCGTATTTGATAAACCTGTCCACCAACCCCATTATAGCTCCATAACCATTAGTTGTAGGCAAGTTAGTGATAAAATCTAAGGATACGGATCGCTATGGTCGATCTGGTAGCTTTAGGGGTTCAAGCAGGCCCGTCTGTTGCTGCTATTCCCCTTTGTCTTGCTGGCAGACTAAGCATGTCCGCACATATGCCTCCACATTCTCGATTAGCCTAGGCCAATAATAGTGTGTCACTATCAAGGCTTTAGTTTGCTTGGCCCCTAGATGTCCCGCCCACAAGGAATTGGTGCTCCAGCAGAATTTCCTTGCGTAGCCCCTCAGACCTTGGCACATAGATCCGGTTCCTTTACTCATGAGCAGGTCCCCGTCTATTCAAAATCATCGCGTCTCGCCCTCCTTGATGCACTGGTGATGGCCTGGGTAGTGGCATCTCTTACAAGCCTTGCTCAAATGTTGGCCAGCATCTTATCCTACGCCTAGTTGATGGTTGCTAGTTCTGCCTTATGGCTCAGTGCATCCACAACTCGATTGGCAGTGCTCAGCTTGTACTCCATGGTGAAGTCGAACTCAGCCAAGTAAACTTGCCACCTAGCATGCTTGGGAGTGAGCTTCTTTTGGGTTTGGAAGAAACTGTTTGCCACGTTATCGGTCTTCACCACAAACCGTGCCCCCAACAAGTATTGCCGCCACACCCTCAAGCAGTGCACCATTACAGTCATCTCTTCTCTTGGGCAGTGTAGCGTCGCTCAGTGTCATTGAGTTTTCAGCTCTGGTACGCCACTGGGTGGCCTTGCTGCATCAAGACCCCTCCTATGGCGTAGTCCAATGTGTTAGTGTGCACCTCGTACAACACACTCGGGTCAGGCAAGCACAGCACAGGCTCCTCGATCATGGCTTGTTTCAACCACTGAAACTCTCGCTTGTAGTCCGAACTCCAGCACCATGCCCAGTCCTTACACAGCAAGTCTATCAAGGGTGTCACGATGGTTGAATAACCGCATACAAACTTGCGATAGTAGTTCGCAAGCCTCAGAAAACTCCTCAAATCGGTCACCTTAGTGGGCTACTCCCCCTCGTTGATGGCTCGGACCTTGACCCCATCCATATGAATCTGGCCTTCCCCAATGATGTGGCCTAGGAATGGGATTTTTGCCTGCGTAAAGGAGCACTTCTCCCACTTCACATAGAGCTGGTGCTGCCGCAGGTGCTCAAACACTGCTCACAGGTGTTCGATGTGCTTCGGCATGATCCTGCTATAAATGACAATGTCGTCAAGATATACTACCATAAATTTATCAAGGAACGAAGATAGTACTTTGTTCACGAGGGTACAGAAGGTTGCAAGGGCGTTTGTTAGACCGAAGGGCATCACTAGGAATTCGAAGCTGCCATAACGCGTCACGCACGTAGTTTTCCCTTGGTTGCCCTTGACAATCCTCACTTAGTAGTACCCGGACCGTAGGTCTAACTTAGAGAAGACCTTGGCCTCACCTTCGCTGGTTGAACAGCTCAGAGATGTTGGGGATCGGATAACAGTTGTGTATGGTCAGCTTGTTTAGTACCTGATAGTCGATACAGAAATGCAGCGTCCCATCATGCTTCCACTGGAAAAGGATAGGCGCACCATAGGGTGCTTTGCTGGGCTGAATAAAGCCTGTCTCGATCAACTTTGTGAGCTGTTGGCATAATTTCGCTAGTTTTTGGGGTACCCATACGGGTGGTTGCGTACTGGAAACAAGCTTTATCTTGTGATCCATTTCCCACTCGGGTGGCAAGCAGTTCGGTAGCTTGGCTGGCATCACGTCTGCATACTCGTCTAGCATGTCCGCTACCTCGCTCGGCATAGGTGCTGCCTCGCTCAACTCACCCTCGTTCAGGGACAGTGTGGTGATGTAGGTTTCCTCACCTCTGCATACACCATCTTAAAGCTATATGGTGCTAAGTGTCCTAGTCGCGGGTTGCTATCCGTGCCTCACCGACACTACATATTGACCTTATGGGTCATGCATAATAATGCAGTTCGAGAAAAAGACAACCATAGCATTAATGCGGTCAAGGAAATCCACCCCAATAACAAAGTCATAATCATCAAGAAGAATGACTTTAATGGACTCCTTACCTATCCACTCACCTAGTCGCACACTTATGTTGCTTGCAGTGCCTACAGTGGGGACTTCTTTGCTATTGACAGTCTTGATACGCGAGGCCCTTGCCTTGACTTCCAGCCTCAGCATTTTTCCTGTCTCGGTAAAAGCAAACAGATCACTCTCTCCTGTGTCAACCAAAGCGTTGAGCTTCTTGCCCGCCACCATGATGTCCGCAAACATTAGACCCTAGCTTCAAAGAGTTATCCTGTTACTGCCCATCACTTTCCTCTTGCGTGATGGTAGAGAGTTTAGCCAGCTTGGGGCAATCTCGGACCCAGTGTGGCCCATCACATATAAAACATTTCAAGGGTCTCTTCCCTATGTCTCCCTCAACACGGCTGCCTTGGTCAATACCCCATGTGCTACCGTGTGCACTGGTATTGCCCCTCGACAGCTGCCTGGCAGTGGTCTGTACCTTGGCCCTGCCTTTACCCTAATCCTTCTTCACGTTGGTTTGTCAAACTCGATCAAAGATTCTGTCGTGGCCATTGCAGCAGTGATATCTTGAACCTCGCAGCGCTGAAGCTCTTGTTTCGCCTATAGTCTCAGCCCATCAAGGAAATATAACAAGGCCTCCTGTCGCCTAGGTCACTAATTTGCAGCATCAGTTCGGTGAACTCCTTGACATATTTTTGAACCCCTACCTGTTGCGTCAGGCATCTCAATTGCCACGTGCCTCATGTTGTGCATATTTCGAATAGAACTGAGCTCTCAACTTTCGCACAAAATCAGCCCACGTCGAGATGGCAGCTCCACCGTGCCTCTCGTCACACCTCCTGTGCCACCACAAACATGCCAGATCAGTAAGATACATCAAAGTAGTGTTAATTTTCTTACCATCATCGACAATGTTAGTGGCCTGGAAGTATTGCTTCATCCCCCACAAGAAGTTGTCAATGTCTTGGGCACTCCACTGGCCCTTGAACTCGTTCAGTTTAGGGATGTCCACCTTGCTAGCTGACTGTAGGTTTAGCAGCCCCCCGCCCAGGAGTGCCTTGCACGCCTCGAGCTTGTGTTTCATCTCGCTCACCTCGTGCCTCATCTGATAGACCTTAGCCTCTCAACTAGCATCGGGATAGGTTAGTCCCTCGAAGGTCTCGTTGAAGGTAGCTTGCAGCTCTTCCGCAGCTCAGACATTTGCTCCTTAAATTTGTCCATTTGAGCTTCCCCATTCTCACACTGGTCAGCCAGCTCTGCCAACGTTCCTTTTATCAGGTCAGCGTAGACTCTACACTGTGAAGAGGTCTCTTAACAAGGACTTTCTTTTCACCCTACCCGAAAGCCTTTCCCTTCTATTAGGGGTGAAAGCAACACCCTCGATTCCACTCAATCTTGTGTTTGCCATTGTCGTCTGATACCAAGTGTCACGGGGTTTTCTCTTGACTCGTGCAACCTAGCCTTTGCCTTGCTCAAGGTTACTTATAAAGGTTAGCAGCCTTCTCAATTGGAATAAATTAGGATCGTTTTAGGCAATACATAAGCAAGAAGAGAGATTGGAGAACAAAGAGAGAGCTTTTATTTCATCAAATTCAAGTACAACGGTCATTACCCTTAAATGAGGGTGCTCAAGGGGTTTATATAGGCATAAGACCCCTTGGAGCCATTACAAGCTCATTCCCAATGGTCTAGGGCCATTTTGGGCCCTGTTAGAGCCTCTTGACGCACCTTTGGCAGTGTTGCCAATGGTAGGCAATGGCTGCCTCATAGGCCCAGGGCTAGCTAGTGTTTCCCGTGCATCAAGTAGTCTTTTTAGTAGTCTCGCGTGCCCTAGTTCCCACCGGTCTGTCTGTCTCTCTGCGCACCCTTTCTGCGTGCTGACTTGCCCGCCCAGTCTGCAGGCTGGCCGTCGCCATCATCAACCTTTGGGTGCCACTGTTTTCGAGCCTCGATGCTGCCTAGGCACCCCGATGTAATCTAAAGATGAGAACAATCTTAAGCTTAAGAGATCTTATGATGATTGTAGGTAAGGCCAAAGTGCCACTCATGCAACTTTGATGATTATTCATGCAAGGTGAACTAGATGATAGTTAAGACTTTGTCCATTACTTACCTGAATAGGGCAGAACCACTTGATAGATCATCGATGAGGTCGATGTGCCATTCACGATAATGCACTAGGAACCTAAAATAGTGAAGGTTAAACCACTGTTTGTCAGAATAGGGTGGACCCACTCATAGTTGGAATGTAATGACGAAAGAGATAAATGAAGTAGACAAATGATTGAATGAGTATTGCCTCATGATTTATGCTTAAATGCCTAGTTTATGACTATATGAGAATTGATGATGTTATTCACTCTATATTGTGGTGATATTGGCTTAGGTAGATAGAACCTTAGCCTAGGGAATGATACCTCAATGCTAAAAGATATATGAAAGAGTTAAATTCAAGAAATTGCCTAAAAAGTTGGATTTTGTGGTGAAAGTATTGATACATAAGAAGTATTTATCGATATATTTTCAATAAAAAGTATTTTGTGTGAAATGTATCAAATGCATTACCAAGGGTATCAATAGATTCCTTGCATGTATTGATACATTCTAGAATGTATCAATAAAATTGTTGCAAAATTGGCTTCTCCAGTGATTTTAAAAAGGCTTTCAAGATTAAATGGGTTATAATGATTTACGTAAAGATGTTTTCCATGCAATGTTATTCAGAAGATGATTAAATGTTATGTTTCATGAACATCATGGTAATGTGAAAGGGTTTGTGAATCATATATATTTATAATTGCATGGTTATGAAAAACTCATATCCCTTGGCTTGTCCCCCTTCCCCATATCTATTCATAAAGTCTTTGTGACTCACACATTATTTTCCCTCACTATTTTTGTTGTAGATCAATGATAGCATCTCTTGCTAGCAGCTAGTGTCACAGAGATGTGATCCATTCATTTCTAATTGGTAGGTGAATAGCATCTTCTCTATGCCTAACGAGTAGGGTTATGCTTCGCTAACGAGTCAATTTATGTTATGTTTATAGACTAAGAATGTGTTTTAATGGATTATGTACAAGTATGTTAATGTAGCAACATGTTTGGGCACTTTACATTATGAATGTTATGTTAAAATGTATATAATGACTTAAGAGCCCATATGGACACCCAAAGGTGTTGAGACATGTAAATATTATGGAGCACCCAAAATGTGGTACTTTGATGATATATGAAATGTTGTACTTATACTAATATGTTGAGAAGTTCCATAAATGTGTAATGTTGCGTATAATGGTATGCATGAGTTGATATTGTATGCTTATGGATGTTTATGTATGCTTCCACGTTGATGAATGTTTAGTGATGTATGTTAAAGAGACTTGTTTGGGCTTAGTGGGCTATACTTGTCTAGGTTCATGCGCTGGTCATTTTCCACCATAAATGAGATGTGACAGAAAGAGACTAATGCAACTCTACCACTACCACCCTTTCCTAAACGATTCAAAATAAAACAAGAAGATAGCAAGTTTAAAATTTATGGAGGTGTTTAAAAAGCTTAACATCAACATTCCCTTTGCTAAGGCTTTAGAGCAAATACCTTCATATGTTAAATTTTTTAAAGATATCTTGTCCAAAAAGAGGTGGTTGGGTGACTTTGAGATAATGGCACTCAATAAAGAATGTAGTGCAATCATTCAAAACAAGCTTCCTCTAAAGCTTAAGGATCATGGCAACTTTACTAGTCTTTGCACAATTAGTGCATTATTTTTTGCCAAGGCTTTCGGTGATTTAAGGGCAAGTATTAATTTGATGCCTTTGTCTATCTACAACAAGTTGGGTTTGGGGGAGATTAAGCCCACTATTGTGACTTTAAAATTGGTGGATTAAACCCTCACATATCCGAGAGGTATATTGGAAATTCAACTTATGAAAGTTGATAAATTCATCTTCCTCGCAGATTTCACAGCACTTGATATGGAGGAGGATAAAGAGGTTTTTATTATCCTTTGGAAACCTTTTTTATGCACTGCTAGAACATTTATAGATGCGAAGAAAGGATAGCTTACCTTATGAGTGCAAGATCAAGAGGTAACCTTTAACAATTTTAGAGCTTTAAAGTTTACTAATGATTATGAAGAGTGTTTTGCAATTAGTGTTGTGGATAGGGTCACAAGTGAAGTTTTCAAAGAAAGCCATCTTATTAATCCAATTGAGGCATCATTGCTTGTTGACTTTGAGACAAGTAATGACACTAGCATAGAATGTGTGAATGTGTTGAATGGTCCATCTCGTGTCTTGGGAACACAAGTAAAGACAAGTAATAAGTCTAGGGATTTTGCTTCCCCTTCATCCTCACTAATAAAGCCTTTTATTGGAGAACCTCTTAAGTTGAAACTTAAACCTTGCCAAATCATCTAAGGTATGCATATCTTGGTAACTTGTCTACTCTTCCTGCTATTGTTTCATTTACTCTTACTAACAAGTAGGAAAATAAGGTATTAGGAGTTTTGATAGAGCACAAGAAGGGTTTGGGTTGAACAATTTCAAATATAAAAAGCATAAGTCCTTCGATATGCATGTATAAAATTTTGTTGAAAGATGATCACAAAGCCACTATTGAGCATTAGAGAAGATTAAATCTAATCATGAAAGAGGTGGTGAAGAAAGGGATCATCAAATGGCTAGATGCTAGCATCATCTATCCCATCTCGAATAGTGTGTGGGTAAGTCTGGTGTAATGTGTACCAAATAAAGGAGGGATTATAGTGGTTGCAAATGAAAACAATGAGCTCATTCCCACATTGACATTAATTGGATGGAAAGTTTGCATGGATTACCAAGAGCTTAACAAGGTCACAAAAAAAGATCACTTTCCTTTAACATTTATTGATCAAATGTTCGATAGGTTATCTGGGGTACTATTATTCCATGGATGCATATTCAAGATACAATTAGATTGCAATAGTTCAAAAGGATCAAGAGAAAACAACCTTCACTGACCCTTATGGCATTTTTACCTTTATGAGGATGCCATTTGGACTTTGTAATGCTCTAGCCACATTCCAATTATGCATGCTGGTTATATTTTCAGATATGATGGAGAAAACACTAGAAGTATTTATGGATGACTTTTTTATTTTTGGAAGTAATTTTAATGAATATTTGTTGAATCTTGACAAGGTTTTGTAACGATGTGAAGAGACAATCCTAGTACTAAATTGGGAGAAGTGCATTTTATAGTACAAGAATTCAGCATTCTTGGTCACAAGATTTCGATCAAAAGATTGGAGATGGACAAAGCAAAGATAGAGACAATTGAAAAGCTTCCACCACCAAATTTGGTAAAAGGTATTAGGAGTTTCCTTCAACACGTTGGTTTTATCGATGATTCACGAAGGATTTTTCTAAAATTGTTAAACCTTTGTGTAATCTCTTGGAAAAAGATGTCCTATTAAATTTGATGATGTCTGTCATGCTGCATTTATAGAATTAAAAGAAAAATTGACATATGCACCCATTATTGTAGTTCCTAATTGGTCACTCCCATTTGAGCTTATGCGTGATGCTAGTGATTATGTTATAGGCGAAGTGTTAGGACAAAGAAAAGATAAACTTTTTCATTTTATATATTATGCTAGAAAAACCTTGACTAAAACCTAGATGCATTACACTACCATTGAAAAAGAATTATTAGCTGTTGTGTATGCATTTAACAAGTTTTGTTCATACTTGATTGGCGTAAAAATTATTGTTTATACTGACCACTCTACAATTAAGTATTTGATTGCTAAGAAAAATGCCAAGTTAAGGTTGATAAGGTGGATTTTATTGCTACAAGAATTTGATTTGGAAATTAGGGATAGAAAAAGCTCAGAGAATCAAGTAGTAAACTATCTGTCGAGGTTAGAGAATGACAATCAACGTAAGGACTTAAATTTGATCAACAAAACCTTTCCTAATGAACAATTATTATATGTTGTTTATGCTGACTATGTGTTGTAGATTTTACACACATAAGTATACATATCGAATAAGTAATATAGTGATAAAGTAGAGTCGTTCCCACTGAGATTTGTTCCTACATTTTTACTAAGTACTAAAATTTTATAACAAATCAATTTTATTTAAATAGTCAAAATTTGTAGAAATTAATTATAATAAAATTAAAATAAACACTATATTAACTAACAAACTGAATAAGTTGAGAATAGTAGTATATTCAAGACCTAGGATTACGAGTTCATTCAACATTTCATTTGATACCAACTTTTCTGATTAGTTATCTTTTTTGTGTGGTTTTACTAACTTAGAATCCAAAGTTATGGACAAGTATCTATCCAATTATTTGTGCAAATACCTAACTTAATTAGTTCACTATATGTCTATAGGAATCAATTAAATTAAGTTTATTAAGTAAGTGTCCTAATGTGGCCATGTATGGCAATTGGCATATGTCTATCCGAATCGTGAATCAAATCACTTAAATAATGTGAACATACACTATTCAAACCTTAGTTCAACCTAAAATCTCTCTGTCGAGTCTCAATTAAATTCACAAATCAATTAATTATTGGTCAGACAATCAAAAGCGTTAAGAAAAGACTTAAATAAGCAAAACTACACCCATTCATGATAAATAAAAGAGAAATAAACATTCAAACTACATGTTGAAATTCACCACAATCCTAGAAAAATAGTTTAGCTCATAATAACTAATAAAAACAACATCCAACGAAATTTAGCCATGCATCCAAGTTAAAAAAAAAGAAAGAAAAACACAAAAGTAGAGAAAGAAACTAATTATTAAAGCTTTATGATCTCAATTCTCTCTCAAATTCTCTTGTTTTCTTGCTTTGTTCTTGGCTCCAAATCTCCAAAATAGTTGGTTGTTGTCTCTTCTTTACAATCCTTAAAAAAGGTCCCTTAAATAAGCTCCAAGTAACCTAATTTTCAAAATTTCATCAAATCTTTATTTTTGGAAACTTACCTAGTGCTGCGGTGCTACTTCTTCAATGCTGCGGCATTGAGCTCTCAAAAAAATGTGTTGTGTGCTTCCTTTCACCAGGGATGCAACCCTGTTCTCCCAACACTGCAACTATCTATCAATTTTGAACATAATTTTCACCATGATCTGTTCAGAACTAGGCAAAGTGGTAAACATAAAAGTTCTATCTCTATATCTCAAATTTCCAATGGCTTAAGAATCACATCAATTAGATTTTGGGATTGAAAGATATGCTCCAAATACCGTATTATGTTCAATCCATGCATACTGCTACAGTACTCTGATTTAGAAAAATATTTTGACCATGATACAATCAGAACTAGGTAAAGTGGTAAACAAAAAAGTTGTATCCCTTCCTTTTATAGTTTTAGTGGTTTAAGAACCACTTCATTTGGAGTTCTGTAGAGAGAGATATGGTCAACATACCACAACATATATGAATGAAGACATCACCATATTTGCATAAATTTTCATCAAATGAGCCTTTTTCATCAAATTTCTTACAAAAGGAATAAAAGAAACCAGCAACAACTACTCTTAAAGTACTTTAAAATAAAATAACATAAAATTTAACTAAAATAACTTAAATTAACTACTCAACGTGTAATCAAAGTTAAACTAAAAAAATACATAAAATACTACGATCTCTAAAATCTCAAAGATCTAACTACTTAAGTCCCCAAAATGTGTCAAAATAACTCTATATAATGGAGTTATCACTATGTTAATTATATTGTAAGTAAGATTCTTCCTCCAAATTTAAACTTTCCTCAAAGAAAGAAATTTCTTCATGATGTTAGATTTTATGTGTCGGATGAACGATTTTTGTTTAAGCAATGTGCTGACAAAATGTTAAAATGGTTCATTTCGATGGAAGAAATAGAAAGCGTATTGAGGCATTGTCATTCTTTTGAGTATAAGGGCCATTTTAGAGAAGATAGAATGATAGCCAAAGTTCTTCAGTTAGGTTTGTATTGGACAACACTTTTTAAGGATACTCACAATTTGTTTTGCATTGTGATAGGTGTCAAAGGGTGGGGAACATTTCAAGAAGAAATGAGATGTCGTTCAATAACATCCTTGAAGAAGTAATTTCTTTTTTAATTAGAGAATTCTGTGAAAATGCTTGGTTGATATTGCTTCGTATTGCTTAATGATGCTCAATGATAGATAATACTTGATGAAAATTGAGAATGATTATTGATTCTTGAGAATGATTAGGAATGATACTTAATAACCAATGATATCTTAGACATGCCTAAGAATTACTTTGCAAACATGAGGATTTGATGTATGATTGAATATCTATTTATATGCTCAATTATTTTTGGCTTATAATTTCTTTCCTAAAAATTGGTCTAGTTTAGACCTTATGATCTTATGTTTTATTATGGGGGAGCTTATCATTGACATTGTCCCAAGCTTTGGTGTCATTGGCAATTGAGATCCTCAATAACAAGTTATGGTGAGAATTCAACATTTACTGTTCTTCATCATTGGTAATATCTTTCTAACACCAAATTGATATTATGCTTTAATGCTTCTCACTTATGCTTCAATGTTGAAATCTACAATAGATATCAAGTTCTTAAAATCATTCCAACCATCGATATCAAGCTTTAGGTATTTTCTATTCGCATATGGTTTTAAACTCACATCAAGCTTTATATTGCCTCTTTTCACTTGAGGTCTAAATTGATTATATCTTTCTTAAATCTGTTTGAATCTTAATATTGATATGCTTGGAATGCTTAGTGATAGGGGGAGCTTTTACTAGTGCTTTACCAATACATGCAATGTGCTTTAAAACGATTTTTATCCCTTAAAATTGATTCTGTGCTTATTTGCTTTTACAAAAAAAAGAGTTTTACATCTATCAGTTGGTATTAGCTTTGAATATTGGTGGGAGAATGATTAATGTGCTTATTGAATATCTTTTTCTAATAATTGGTATATTCATTATCATTCTTATCATGCTTTGTAAATTGTGCTACTTATGTGTCTATTTTCCTTTTTGATATAACAAAAAAGAGGAGAGATATGGAGAAAATTTGCATTTACAAAAAAGAATATTTGATTTTTAAGTTTTGAACCTTGCAACTATTTAAAGAGAATACTTTACAAGCAAATTTTGCTCAAAGTTTTGTCATATCAAACAAAGAGGAAATTGTTAGCTTTAATATCTTGAAAATTATTTAAGTTTTGACATGACAAAAATGATACAAATTTCTTGTTTAAGTAATCCTTGAATAGTTTAAGTGATCTTTGAATGGTTTTGATGTGCTTATTGTTTCCTTACATGATTGACATTTGAACTTATGATTGAAATTGTTTTGTGAAACGAAAAATCTTGTATATACTTTGAATCTCAAGTTCAAGCAAGAAGAATCGATTGCTAGGAAAGGAAACATCGATTCGTGAAGATACAAAAGCCATTAGAAGGACAAGAATTGACTTTTCGAGCATCCAGTAATCGATTCCTTTAAAGTTGCAAGACAAAAATCGAAAACTTGAAAAACAAGAAAATCTTGGAGAATGAATCAAGATGGAGAAGGCAAGAGGAAATTTTAATTTTGAATTTAGTGCCTGAAATGCTAAATGAATCAATTTCTAGATGAGCGAAAGATTAATTCTCAAAATCTAGGATGAAGAATAGTCAATGGCTCAAAAATGCAAAAATTGATTCCTAGAAAATAGAAAGCTCTAAAGACATAAAGAATTGCTTTCGTAGGAATGCATTAATCGATTACATTAAAACAGAAAGCTCTACAGACACAAAGAATCAACTTCTTAGAAATGCACTAATCGATTCTTTCAAGACAAAAAGCTTCATACCTAAAATAATCAATTTCTTGAGAAGAAAAGGTTGATTCCTAAGCTCCAAATGTAATCATCAAACACAATAAAGATAAGAAAAATAGTTAGTTCTCCCATCAAGTCATCCCCAATGGCTAGAAACTTTTTTTAAGTATAAAAGGCACTTCTCCAACACATTTTGGGTGAGGAAAAAAAAGAGAAAAAGATCATTTGATTAAGAATCAAATGAGATGAAGAAAAAGAGGAAAAAAGAAGAAAAACCAAGCTAACGCAACCATTCATATTCTTCCAAACAAATTATAAGCTATCTCTAAGCTTGAATTCCTTTGTGCTTTCACTTATATCTTTTGTGATCATTCTGTAACTCTACCAAACTCTTCCTCCATGCACTTACATACCAAAATTAACCTTCTAGAGGTATATTTGCTTTGAACTTGTAAGAGAGAAAAGGTTATGCCTTAACTTTTAAAAGGTAATGTTGTAAAAGTTTTGTCTAATCCTTGAAAAGGCTAAGTTATGTCTGATCTTTAGAAAGGCAAAGAAGTTATGTCTAATCCTTGAAAAGGAAAAGAGCTTTTGCTTGATCCTTGGAAAGGTTGAGGTTATGCTTGATCCTTGAAAAGACAGTGTGAGGTTATGCTTGAAGCTCTTGAAAAGGCAATGTGTAAGGGTTTTGCCTGACCATTTGAAAGGCAATTTTTATAATGGATTGCAAACTCCTTGGTGAACTAAGGGAGAGGATGTAAGCACTTATAGAGAAGGCTAAACCTCTGTAAATGCTTTAAGACTTTTCTTTTCTTTTTTACTCTTTAAACCTATGCATTTTCTCTTTACTCTTCATTGCTTCTTACTCATGCATCTTTCATTGTCGTGAAGAGATTTGAATGTTTGTTTTTAAATGTGCCTTTTCTTCAACTTTCTCTTCAAGTCACTTTTGAATCACTTTGATATATTTTCACACTTTTCTGTGAAGAGTTTCAAAATTTTGTTTTCAACTTGTTTGTTCATTTCTTTGGTTTATTTCATAGTGAAAACAAATTTGAGAACTTGTTTTTCAAGCTTGCATTCATCGAAAATTTGATTTGTTGAAAAAACGTTTTAAAAATCCAATTCACCTCACCCGCTTGGATATTTCCCCATGATTATTGAGCTACATGTCTAACACCTGATTTATTGCTAGTTGAGAATAAACTAGATGTTATGAAAGATATCAAATCTCTACATGTTAGACATATATGATGAGGCCAGTAAGTGAGGCTTATAGTACCATTAAGTTATTTCCAATGAGTGGGGCAGAAATACCACCATTAATAGCTGAAGTGGGGTGGACATATCATTATGTAAATTGTTAATTAGTGGGGTAGATATACCACCATCATTTAGCCTACATGGGGCAAATGTACCACTATATTATTTGCTATTATGTGGGGTGAACATACCACTACTTATATGTTGATGTTGTAGATAGATTTATGACATGATTGAGTAATTGTTATTCAATGTCATGGTTAGATATTACTCCTTTTATGTAAGTATGAGAATTATGAGTTTATGTAGTCATAGAGACAAGAAATAGGTTTTTCCTTGAGTATGAATGATGAATAATGATGATGTAATGAGATAGAAGTGCTCTAGGGTGGATATAAGTTGGAAAGTGCCTAAAATTTGAGTTTTTATGAATGATGTATTGATACTTGAAGAATAAGTATTGATACTTAAAAGACAAAATGCACCTAAAAGCATTCTGTGCAGGAAGTATCAATAGTTTCCTAAAAAGTATTGATACATACAATCCAAAGAGCATTCTAGAGTAAAAGTATCAACATCTCATGAGGAAGTATTAATACCTTAAGTACAGAATAGTAATTGCACTCTTTTTTCACAATGTTTTCAATGGTTTTTAGCCTTTATTTATCTTTAAATGTTTATGCAACTCTATATTTGACTAATCTTTCATGAAAAGGCATTGAACAACATTATTTCCAAAGGTTTGAAGGAAACATAAGAAATTCATGAAATGCCATGATTATGCAAATGATGATTTATGCAAAAGCTCTTCTTCTTTAACTTGTCTCCTTCCCGTATTCACTCATGGAGTCTTTGTGAGTCACCTATCAATTTTCCCATATTTTTGCAAATCGGCAATTAGCTTGCTACCTTTGTGGCGGAAGCAAGCTCTCAGCCTTTCTTTGCTAAGTGTTCTAACAGCCCACTTGAATGAGTCAGTCTTGTGTACCATATTTTACATGTTTTGACAAATGAATTTTTATGTGATAGCTCAAGAGCCTACATGAGCACCTAAGGTGTGTATGTATGTCCATATGATATGAACCATGATTTTAAATGTTTTACAAATGACAATGTCTAAAATAATGTGTTTTTACACTTATGTTGTAAGTTTCATATTGTGTGATGGCATTAACATTTGATTATGATATGGTTTATATGCTTATTTGAATGAATTGTATGATGAGTAAAATGTAGAATTAATGATTAAGATGCTTGCTTGGGTCTAATGGGTCATGTTCGTATAGGTCTTTGCACCAGTCATATCTCTGAAAATGGGATGTGACTAGCATGCACCTTTTTATAAACGTTCACAACTATTTTTAAGACAAAAGAAGTAGTTGGTCTAATATAAGTTGGCCAGCCTTGGTTTTCATCATTCCCTCTTTATAATATTTAAGAAACTCGTTCAAAACTTCTTCCGTATTTTTTTTCTACGAGGCTGTCAATGTTTCTTAACACTCTTTTAGCCCATTCGTTGGTAAAGATGGTAATGGGTACCCCATTACAAAGTACCCGCAAGTACCGGACCTCGATTATATATGGTTAGGGTACCTTATAATTAGGTTCGGGTATGGTTCGAGTACCACCCCTTAGGTACCCGATACCCGAACTCGATTATGTTTTTTTAATTTTATATAATAAATACAAATCTATATTGTTAATTAAATTAAATCATGAAACTATGATTATTAATTAATTTGTAATATCTTTTAGGATAAAGTACCCTTAACCTCCTAAATTTTGATTGCAATTATACAGAGATCCATTAGTTTTAAAATGAACAGTTCGCACCAAAAAAATATTTTTCATTGAACACGTAAATCTAGCCGTTAGTCAATTGTTAACATTTCTGTCAACTTGTTGATGTGACAAAGGGTAAAAAGAAAATTTTACCCTTGATTAATTTTTAAAATTACTATTATGTAATTTTATTATTTTTTATTTTTTTATTAATTAAAAAAAACCTCTTACGAGGGAGCACCAGTGATCCCCTTTCTTGGAGAGCACCAATCAGTGCTCCTTTCTTTTTTTTTTTAATTTTTTTAAAATATAATAATAATTTTTTAATTAATAAAAAAAGAAAAGACATTTTAGTCTTTTCTTAATCTCTGTTAACAATTTCTATATTTTTAAGGTGGAGTATCCATTTCAAAAACTAATGAGCCTGTTTAAAATTTTGACTAAAACTTAGGGGGTTGGGGTATTTTACACTATCTTTTAATACATATACTTTATATAGTGTTAATTTATAAAAAATATAATTACTATTATATATATATATATATATACTTTTAGTATATAAACTTTAAATATATAAACATATTCACTTTCTATTTTATATTAACATTACTAAAATTATAACTTATAAAATTATTAATTGTAATTTATATATATATATATACCTTTGTTTATATAAACTTATAAAATATATACTTAAAAAGAAGTTGTGAAATTAGAACAGTTTTGGAACCTAGTTATTTTTTTTAATTTCACATAATTAATAACAAGCCTATATAGTTAATTAACTTGTAATGTTGTTTAAGTTCTTGTTTGGATATTTGTTTTTAGTAATTTAAATTGATATTTGAGATATTTATTTTTGATTAGTTAAATTTAAATTTTATTGTTTGTGTGCTTTTATAAATTTAATTATTAGTGAATTATATGAAATATAGATAGAAATATTATTGTATATAAATACAAATACGGATTCGGGTTCAGGTAATTAGTTATCCATGAAAAGCATTTTAATAATTTTTTTACATAATCAGGTTTTGAAACGAGTTCGAGTAACTATCAAGTAGTGGGTATGTATTAGGATTCGAGTTAGGGAAGTAAATTTAAAAAATATTTGGGTAATTATAGAGTTCGAGTATGCCATTTACTAATCAGGTTTGGATTCGGGTACCTCAAAATTAGTAGGTACCTTACCCGTTGACATCCATATTCGTTAGACATAAGATGAATTAACAAGAACAAAATGAAAAATTCTACTCAAAACATGTTGCATGTAAAATCTAAAAATGCTACATAAAAAATTGAAAAAAGTCCATATTCATTTGGAAGTAAGTATAATCAATCATCCATAAATGTTTGAAGCTAAGACAATTAGCAATCTTAGCAATGCTAATGAAAAAGGAAAGAACAGAGATAAAATGAGATGTCACTGTATTTTATACATTTTCAACTACTTTTTCATGACTAAATTAACCTACATTTCAAGACAAAGAAACAGATGGTTTTCAAACTAGACCCATTGTCTCTTTAGAATACTGAAAAAACTTTTACTTTTCGAGGTCATGTACCTTCAATACACTCATATGCAAGGTAATGTTTACAATCCTTGTGAATCAGATAGTTGGAGGAAAAGAGCAAGTGCCTCAACCGTTCTTTTCAAACCCTAGTAGTTCATTTTCAAGCATTCTTCTGCCACCTTATAAGTTTGTGTCGTAATAATCTTATTCGTGACTTGCAACCCATTTGTGTACATACAGAAAGAAATTTCATTTAGTAATTCCTTTGAGTAAGCAAATCGTTAAAAGTTTCGAATAAAAAGTTTCATTGAATTAGAGTTTTGTTTTCGTTTCAAAAAGAGAAAAAAAAAAAACAGAGAAAATTTTGGGGTATTTATTGGTATCTTATACCAATAAGGTAGTAACTTAATCTAATTTGGATGAAAAACATTCCCATGAATTTGGAATATAAACTCTAATTGCTTGATCTTTCATAAGTCTTCAACAAGATTAGAACTTCAATTTACAATAATATCATTTGATTTTTCTTGAATGTATGACCAATAATGCTTACATCAATTCACCCCCCACCTTTGATTTTCATTACATTAAAATTATTACACTAACATTCTCCTCCTCTTCTTTCATTAAGAGAAAGTTTAGCAAAATTGTGCAATTTTTATGTGTTTTTCTATAAAAAATTTATAAATATTTAATTTTAAATCTTTGAAAGTTTTAAATTTATTTTTATAATGACGTAACATCATTTGATAGTTTGACAATGTATAAAAATTATACTCTTTCAATATATCAGATATAATCCTTTTCTATCCTACAAACTTGAATTCATTTTAGGTTGCCAAAGTCCACATGATCCAAATCTAAATTGGACTATGATTTAAATCCATGTAAAAATAGGTCACACAAAAAAGGCCCAAAGAAAAGGATAGGTAGGCCTAAATGAGAATGAGAATCTAATTGGTTCCGAGTAAGTATACTTGCTTTGTTAGTGTTCAGCTTAATTTACATAGTTCATTAATTCATGAATAGAGACAAGGACATCATACTTAAGATCTATAAACAAAACCCATTACGGAGGGGAACATGTAACCATTTCTATGTTTAATTGTTTACTTAAAAAATCACTTTTCTTTATTTTTTTTTCTTTTTTGGGCACATTTGATTAGGTAGAAGGAAGAGGGAGGGTTGAAACTTAAAACCTTTTAAAAGTAAAGGAATAATAATGACTATAAAAAATTAGCACGGGTATTTGATGATGCATATGTCTGAAACATGAGCATGCATTTGTTAGTTGACTTAAGGTATATGGACAAAGTGTTCGGATTTTACAAGGTTTTCTCTGTTTCCTCGAAACAAAGGCGGCGGTGATATCAATGATGTCTGAATGTGATGATTTCTATGACCTCTATCAAGTGATATATAACCAGTGACCATGAAGCCTCTCACTCTCTGGTAATCTTGTAAAACTTGTTATCCTTGTCTAGAATTGCTTTGCTTGAAAAGATGGCTATCACAATGAAAACAATGGCATATGCAGTTGCGGTATTTGGGATGAAATCCTTCATTTATGGAATAGTAGCTGAAAACAAAAAGGTTCCTTCGTTAAACTCATAACTAAATTACTTTTATTTCCTCTTCTTTCTGATTGGTAAACATGGCTGGCTAGGCAAAGATGCCAACCAAACTGAATATCGTTTTTGTTTCCTTTCATTTCTGTGTTCTTTTTTTATTATTATTTTACAGCCTCCATCTGGAAATCCACAAATTTCGACAGGAGGTGATCACATTATTTGCAAGTATCCATCCGACCCAACTGTTGTTCTAGGCTTCTTATCTGTTACATCACTTGCTGTATCAGTGCTGGTTGGACACTTTTCTGTTTTTTATCCTTACAATGGAAAATCTGTTCCCCGTTATGTTTTCTTCCGAAGCATGACATTCTTCGTGTTCTTCCTAGTCACTTTGTGAGTATATAATCATATACACATTCTTTTCTATTCTGAGCATTGATTTGTTGTTGAATTAAGCCTCTTCCATCAATTATTTAAAGCTGTTGTTTGTACCGGGAACCAGGGCACTCTCCATGTTGGCTGCAGGGATGTTGTTTTGGGTGACGATCACTGAGCTCCTTCATTTAGCTAACAATGTTCATCAAGACATGAGCACAACATGCCCCACTGCCAAGAGCGGTCTCTTTGGTGGTGCTGCGTTCCTAGCCCTGAGTGCTTCTCTCTTCTGGTTGATCTGCCTCATGCTAGCTGATGATGTCAGAACAGAGTACTTTGAGGAACAAAAGGACAGGCTAGCTGAGGCTTTCACAACAGACTATGACGCCAAGCAGCAAGGCGAGGTTTGAGAGTGTTCCCAGCAAAGGAAAACAATGGCCTACTCTGTTGTTGTGCTTTCGCTTCTCTTTCTAGTAAATATATGAAAGGAATGTATAGGAAACTCTTGGATAACCCTTCCTTGCTTAACGTGGTTATTCACAGATAGCTGTCTCAGTTGATGAAATAATTAAATCTTGCACAAATTGGATTTACGCACATGATGCAAGATTACAGGTTAAGGCCTTCAAATTTCTACAATATTAGAAGCAACTGAGTATCTAATTTTTGTTTACCGAAACAGTAAGCACCAACTTGGTAATCAAATGCAACAATTGCGTACAGCTAAACAATACAACAATTACGCAAATGCATCCTAACTGGAATTTTCCACTGATATTCCAACAATTGGCACAGTTAAACAATGCCACAATCGCACATAGCCAAGCAATCAAGCCACTCATGGCAAGGATGCATTATGCCTTGATGAAAAAAACAATGTTTTACTTACAAAAATATTTTATTGATAAAATTTACCGACGGATTTGTCTATTAACTTTTACCGACAGAATATAATGACAAAGAGGATTTTGTCGGTATTCCGTTGGCAAGGTTATAGCGCAAAATAAAAGGAGTGCAAAGTTTATTGACCACAAAATTCTGTTGGTAAAATAGTTATTGATGAAATTTACCAACCAATGTTGTCGACAAAGCACCAGTTAGCTAAGATCTTCAATTGCGGATGAAATTACCAATGGAATTTTCGTTTTATTGTATATGCACCGGCGGTATTTTCGTTTGTATTGTTATTTTAAATTATTGACAGAAATTTCCATCAAGAAATCCGTTGCGTAATTTAAATATTAAATTTTTTTGGGCCCCTGCCCCCCCCCCCACCTTCCCCTCCCCTGCCTTCCATTTTCCCTTTCTCTTTTCTCTTAATTTCACTCCTCTTTCACTCTTTTCTCTCTCTACCCCTTCATATTTGAGTCATCCTTGCTCAGTTGTCCTTGACCAACCACTATCCCGTTGATAATTCTATTTTATAAAATTATTTTTTATCTCAAATTGTTCTTAAAAGTTAGTTGAGTTCTTGAGTTTAGGTTTTTTAGTTATTTTTCTAATTAGTTTATTTTTATTAAATTAAATTAATTTTATGTTTATTTACCCTAGTTTAGTTCTTATTTATTAGCTTTTATGTTTTTGTAAGACTATAAAGGAATAAGGCTTAATTTGGTGAAAAAAGATGTTTAAGGAGTCTATGCCTTGTTCATACATGCTATGGTATTTTAGGCCTGACTCAGACTCTAGATGTCCAAATGATGTGATTTTTGAATCATTGGAATGCTAAGAGATAAAGCTACAACTTTCATGAAGGTGACCTTGCCCATTTCTACTTCAATTTTGGAGAAAATCTCATTGGATATTGACAGAGTGCAGTAGTCAACAAAAAGAAGACATTAAAACAAGGGTTGCAGCTTAGATGAGGTGTGATGCGGTGTCGAAGAGGAGATTTTGAAGATATTGCTGTCGACAATGAAGTTATGCGGGCTAACTTAAGTCTATTGGGTGCTACACTTATTCTAAGCCCATATTAAGAGTTTTTAGGCCAAAGTAGTTTAGTTTAGGAAAAATTACGTTAAATTTAGGTTATAAATAGATTGCTTGAGGAGACATTAGCCTTATAGAAAAAAAATCCAAAAAAAGATTCAAGAAGTTAGAACTTGAAGCTAAAAGTTGAAGATCAAGGTTGCTAATATTTGTTTATTTTCTTCCTTAGCTTTTATTATTCTTGTTACTCTTGGTGGCTAAACTTCATATGTTTTTAATTATTTTTGCAATTATGAGTAGCGAAATTTCTTTTTCTAATATTGCAATTGAACTCACGTGTAGTCTAAATTTTTAATCTCTTTTTTGCTTATTTTGAATGGGATTGAATTGTTTATTCCAATTTGTTCTTAATGCTTTTAATTGACTGACCACCAATTAACTTGATCTAAAAACTTAAACATAACTTGGGAAGAGGAGTTTAGTGTAGGCTAAAATTGGAAAAGAATATGATCATAGTTATTTGCTTGAATGAATAAATTGATTTGTATATAGAATAGAAATATGCCTATATTTCGTATATAGCTAGTATCAAAACCTGAACTTAATGTGTCTATTTTAATTTCAATTTGCAACCACTTTGCAATTTCTTGGAAAAAGATGTGTCATTTAAACTTGATGATGCTTGCTTGAAGGCATTTGATGAATTGAAGAAAAAATTGATTACTGCACCTATCATCATAAGTCCAAATTGAAATCTCCTTTTTGAGCACATGTGTGACGCAAATGACTATGCGGTGGGCACTATGTTGAGTCAAAGGAAAGACAAAATTTTCATTCAATTTATTATTCCAATAGTGCATTGAATGAGGCACAAAAGAACTACACAACAACAAAAAAGGAGCCTTTAGTTGTAGTATTTGCTTTTGACAAATTTCACTCCTATCTAATTAGAACAAAGCTAATAATTTATACAAACCATTCAATAATCAAGCATTTGATTTTTAAGATGGATTCTTCTATTTCAAAAGTTCAATCTAAAGATTCATGACAAAAAAAGAATAGAGAATCAAGTAACAGACCACCTATCCAAATTGGAGAATGAAACTTCAAGTGCACACTTAACCTCAATCAAGGAAACTTTTTCAAATGAACAACTTCTCCAAATTAGGAAAAAAATCCTTTTTTTGGTATGTTGATTTAGTGAATTACTTGATAAGTAATATTCTTCCTCCTGATTTAAATTTTCATCAAAAAAAGAAATTTTTGCATGATGTTAAAAAATATGCTTGGGATGAGCCTTTCTTGTTTAAGCATTACAAAGATCATATTTTTAAAAGGTGTGTTCCAAAGGAAGAATTCCAAAGTATACTTCAGCATTGCCATTCTTCAGATTATGGAAGGCACTTTGGAGGAAACAAAACTATTGTTAAAGTTCTTCAATTAGGTTTGTATTGGCCTACATTTTTTAAATATGCTAACTATTTTGTTTAACAATGTGACAGGTGTCAAAGAGTTAGTAATATATCAAAGACACAAGAGATGACTTTTATCACCATCTTTGAAATAAATATCTTTAATGTATGGGGTATTGACTTCATGGGTCCTTTCATACCTTCATACAACAACAAATACATCCCAATTATTGTGGATTATGTTTCCAAATGGGTTGAAGCAGCAGCTCTTCCAACTAATGATTCCAAGGTGGTGGCGAATTTATGAAAAAAAATATCTTCACTTGATTTGGCACTCTAAAGGAAATTATAAGTGATCAGGGTAATCACTTTTGTAACAAGTATTTCAATGCATTTCTTGCAAAATATGGAGTTAAACACAAAGTTGCAATGGCATACCATCCTTCAACAAATGGCCAATCGAAGGAATCCAATAAATAAATTAAGAGGATCTTGAAGAAAACAATTGTGCCCTTCAAGGACAGATTAGGAACGAATATTAGATGATGCATTTTGGGCATATTGCACAACCTACAATACTCTTATTGGCATGTCTCCATACAAGTTAGTCTTTGGTAAAGCTTGCTACCTCCCGGTAGAGCTCGAGCACAATGCTTATTGGGCCATTAAGAAGTCAAACTTGATGAAAAGGCTTTTGCAATTGAACCAACTTGATGAATTTCGACTTGAAGTGTATGAGAATGCCAAACTCTTCAAGGAGAAAACAAAACAGTGGCATGACAAAAAAATTATGGAATGTTACTTTACACTTGGCCAACATATGTTACTATACAAATCTCGCTTGAAATTATTTTCAGGAAAGCTTAAATCTAAGTGGTCGAAGCCATTCACAGTCACTAAAGTATTTCGACATGGCACAAAGAATGGATAGACTTAAGACTCGCATAAACAATCATGCACAGGGCTTTAATGCAATTGAGCAAATGATGAGAGCTTATGTAGAACATATGGGCATGGATATGGACATTTTCCCTGTGTTGCCTGATGATCCTACCATCGCTGTTGGAGTTGATGTTGATGATGATGATGAGGAAGAAGAGGTGTAGACCTTCCTTTTTTGGTGGTTTCATTGAAAAGAGAGTTTTCATTTTTCTTTCTCTTTATTTTAGTTTTATTGTTCTTTTTTTTTAAACATTGAGGATAATGTTTAGTTTAAGTTTGGGGAAATGTCTGTAGGATTTTTTTTATTATGTGCTTTTTTTACTTTTATAGTTTTTCTTTATTTATTCACTTATCTTTATCTTAATAGTTTTTTTTTTTTGGTTTTACATGTTTAGTTAACTTCTATGTTATTATTATAAAAAAATTTTTAGATATTTTGACTCCTTGTTTATGATTTTCCCTATCATAGGATGACATTTTGTTTATCTCATGATTTTAGCTTTTGGAAAGAATAAAAGAATGATTTAAGTTTGTGATAATATTCTAGCGATAGTTTCATTGTAAAATGTGACTTCTAATAATTTGAGCACCATTTTCTTTGACTTAAAATTGTCATGTGATTTGGAAAAAGTTTATATTAATAAAAGTATAGTGAATTAAGGATTTTAAAATTTGTTTGATTCTCTTTTGAAGCAAAATCTTAGATAACACTTACGATAAGAGATGATTGATGTCATCTTTTTTTTTTTATTATGTGTAAGATAAGAATATACCTATATACTGTATGTAGTCAGTATTAGAGCCTAAATTTAATAAGTCTATTTTAATTTCAATTCATATAAGAATATAGTGTTTTGGTTAAAATAGATATTTTTACAAGAGATTCAGCAAAGCATTATCAATAATTGAGGATTCTAGGTTAGCAATTCAACCTATTGGAATAAGTTAAGAGAGAGAGATAAGATTACATGAAGTGTGTGGAATATTGTAATTATAGACTTTTCCAATTTGATTTTTATTCCATTATCTTTTTGCTTTGAATTTTAATTAGTGTTAATAGTTAGTTTGAGTTTGCTTGGTTATGCAAATTTTGATTGTTTGAATAAAACTAAATTATTTTAATTTCAATACTTAGTAAATTTTTAGAACAATTTTTTGAAAGATTGATACTCTGCTTACTAATATCTTCTCTGTTCGATACATATACTTGCGTAAGTAAAATTTAACTAACACCCATCTGACTGAAGAGTCCCCGATGATGACTACTTTCTACCCACCTCCCGTTGATGGCCCATTCTACTTCCCCTGTTCAGCCCTTTATCCTCCGACAGCTCAGGTAAGGTTGTTGGTTGGTGATGTAAACCTTAAACCATTGTTTTTTTCTTTTAAATTTCATCTTAAAATTTGAATTTCATCTTAGATTTTGTTCTTGATTTTGTGCCTAATTTGGTTTATTCATGATGTGTTGAATATTATTCTATGGATACAAGTTTATTGAATATTGAATATTGGTTTTGTTCTGTAGATTGGTTAGAATGAATTAAATATATGTTGCTAAAAAATGTGTTGATTGTTTTAAGTGTTGTTTATTGAATGAATAGCTACATTTGCTATTGTTTCACACTTGCCTAGTTGTATTAATGAATAATGCAAATATTTAATGTATTTTGTGTTTAGTAGTATAACATAAATATTAAATAAGATATTTAATGTAAAGTTGAAGTATTTGGAGAATTTTGTTTAGGTTATGTTCATCATGTCATGTTTGCAATAGGGTTTAGTATGTAATTAATTAAATAAATGAATAATTTCTTAGGATTGTAATAGTTAATTAAATAAGTGAGTAAATTAATTAAAGAAATAATTTATATAGGAATTAGTGTTTAGGGTTTAGTGTTATAAGTAATTAAGTAATTAATTCAATAACTAAGATTATATAATGTTATATTTATTTAATGTATTCCTCCGACCTATGATAGATTAAACTTTTGCAAGACAAAAGGGTAGTCACGTGAACTAGTTTGCAATTAAAAGTTTTGTGGTACACATAAGTTAAAAATTTCTTTTTTGTTCTCAAATTAAAACTCAGATTAACAATCTAAGTTTTAGCTTTAATATTGGAAAAGTGGTTTACAAAAAATAAAGATATGGCTTCTTACGATAGTTAGAGAGAAGAACATAGCAGCTTCAACTTTATGTCCAAAAAACTCATTTTTTAAGGCAATTCTCAAGAATGCTATTGAGTATAGAAAACTGCTGAATAATTTTTTCCACAATAAAGCAAAAAGTAATGAAACTCACGAACATAAGTAAAATGATGACAAAATCAAGATCAAATATAAGTGCATAGTTTCAATCTCTTGGACTCATACTTCCTTCAAGATTATGTAATTTATAACAATTATCACACTTAAATAAATTTTGCATAATCAATATTTTTCAACAATACACAAAGAAGAATTATACCCTTAATGAATGAACAACCAAAATTTTCAATCTAAGAAAGCAAATAATTTTGAAAACCGATCAATCACAATAAATTGTCAATCAAGCAAAATTCTTGAATTTAGAAACTAAAAAAGATTTTTGTAATAGAAGTCACCTATTTTTATTTGTGTTTCAAGAGAGCTTTCAATCTTTAAAAGCTTGTTCCTCTTTACTTTAACACACTTGTTTCTTTATCTCTTTTTGGCCTTGTCGTAGAGGATTGCTGCAATGAAGCTTATAGCCATGTCTTGGAGCTAACAAGGATCTTTACTCAATAGTCATTAACTTACACATTTGGAACCAAAGCTCTGATACCAATAGTTAGGAATGTGATATCTCAATAATAACGAGGAAAATATTCAAGAAGGAGGTGAATTGGATTCCAAAATATTCTTTCTGACAAATCAAACTTTGAAGCTCAATGACAATATCTCAAATTTGTTTTCTCTTTTGTACAAACCAAAGAAATGAATAAATAGTTGAAAACACATTTCTAATACTCTTCAAAGTTAAGTGAAAATGCTAAAGTATAAAGATGATGAATAAGTAAGTTGTAATTAAATTTCTAAAACATGTTCATGGTAAAAGCACAAGCTCAATGAGATGGGAGATTTTTAAATCTCTCTCTCACTTTAAAACATGTCAGAGACAATTTAGAAACCAAATGAGCAAGTAAGTTGAAAATAGATTCTCAAAAACTCTTCAAAATGAATAGTATAAATCAAATGTGTAAACTAACTTGAAATACAAATTAAGGAATAAAATAAGGTAAGTGCATATTTTTAAAACTCTTCAAACCAAGGTAAAAGCATAAGTATTTCAAAATAAGTCAAAATTGATTTGAAGACTAAGTTGAAGAAAAAGCAAGTTTAAAACTAAATGTGAAAATCTCTTCACAGCCAAGCAAAATGCACAAGTAAGAAGCAGTGAAAAGTAAAGAGAAAATGCATCAGTTCAAGAATAAAGAGAATAAAGAAAAGACACAAATCATTTATAGAGGTTCGACCCTTTTTGTAAATGCCTACATCCTCTCCCTTCACTCACCAAGGAATTTGTAATCCACTATGAAAAATACCTTTTCAACGTTCAAATATAATTTTTACAACAATATCTTTTCACAGGAGCAAGCATAACCTCTTGCCTTTTCAAGGATCAAGCGCAACCTCTAAATAGCACTACCTTTTGAAGGCTTAGGCATAACTTTTCTCTTTTACAAGCTCAAAGCAAATGATACCCCTAGAAGGTGAGTTTTACTTAATAAGTACATGGAGGAAGAGTTTGATAAAGCTAAAGAATAATTACGAAAGATGTGAATGAAAGCATAAAGAATTTGAAGCACAAGGTAGCTCACTAGCTTTTTAGCGGAATATGAATGGCTTGCTCTAGCTTGGTTTTTCTCTCTTTTTCTTTTTCTTTTTCATCTCATTCGATTCTTGATCAAATAATCTTTTTCTCAACTCTTCTCACTTCCACAATGTGCTGAAAAAGTCCATTTTATAGCTGGAAAAGCTTCAGAGCCGTTGGAGATGATTTGGTGGAGAAATTAGCCATTTTTCTTGTCTTTTTCGCATCTAATGGCCAAATTTGGAGCATGAGAATCAATTCTTTTTCTTAAATGTCAGCTCTTTTTTGGTCTAGAGCTTTCTGCTTTCAAAGAATTAATTCTTTATTCTTGAGAAGTCAGTCATTTGTGTCTGAGAAATTAATTCCTTTTGTTTGAGAATTGATTATTGTCTCTCCAGATATTAGTTTTTCTTAACTAACAATCAATTCTTTCTTTTTTAGAAATTGGTTCTTTGTGCACCCAAACTTGCAAAAATCAACTTCTTGACTATTGGAATCGATTCTTGAGCTCCCAAAAACTTGTCTAAGTATTCCATCTTGTAAGAATCGATGTTTCCTTTTAGAAGACAATTTCAAATGTTAATCAAGTAAAAAACATAAAAGCATATCAAAAGCATTCAAGGATCACTCAAGCTATTTAAGGATTGCTTAGACAAGAGATTTTGATCATTTTTCTCATGTCAAAACTCTAATCATTTTCAAGCTGTTAAAGCTAACACATAGATATATAGTAAATTTGTACAGATATATATTTTTATAAGAACTTGATGAAGACTTATAGATAAACTAGAATTCTAGGTTAACAGCTCAAGTCTATTTAGTAAGTAAAAAAGGAATAGAAGAAATTCAAATGAAACATTGAGGTGATATTTTGGTTTTGAACTTTTGATTATTTGATTCTAGTTAAATTGTTACTTTTGCTTTCAGTTTTAGTTTTAATTTTAGTTTATTTCATTTTAATAGTTTTAAATTTGATTGTTTGGATAAAATTGAGTTGTTATAATTTTAGTAATTAGCAAATGAACTCTACTTTTTATTATATTACTTGTTTACAATACGTGCACTTGCGTGATAAAATTAACAACATTGCATGGCTACTTGTTATTGATGATAGTGAGCAGTGTGGTTATAATTGGATGGTTCATGAATAAGTGTGAGCTTTTCAACGAAAACTTAATGTGATGATGAAAGTTGGTCTGTAGATAAACATTTGGAAATTGGAAATTAAGTAAGCAGTAACATTGTTTTCTGGTGAAAGAAGATAAACAATGTTTGTTTGAGGGTTGTTAGAAAAAAAAGTGATATTGATAGACATTTAAACATTTGGATGGCTGCCGAATCATTGTACTTCTTCTAAGAGGAATAGAAGAAGAAGAAGGTGTGTCAGCAAGAGGTACAATAAGCTCACGGTCAAGGGTAAAATTGTCATTAGAGGAATATGAATATATTTTAGAGTTTTGAGTGGAAGTTTGAGCAAGAATAGATGTAGACAGATCGAAATTATCATAAGGAGCATGATAAAAATAAGTAAAAGAAAAAGAGCAATAGGGATCAGTAAAGTTATGAGTGTGAGAGGATGAATCAGAATAATTAGGTGATAGCGCAATTTTGATGTGAATGTTAGGATTAGAATTGGTATTGGCATGTTTGTGCTTGATAATAACTCTATTATATAAAGTTATTTGACATATTTTGGGGGCTTAAGTAGTTAGATTTTTGAGATTTTAGGTTCGAATGGTAGCATTTTAGGTATTTTTTTAATTTAAGTTTGATTACATGTTGAGTAGTTAATTTAAGTTATTTTAGTTAAATTTTATGTTATTTTGTTTTAAATTACTTTAAGAGTAATATTGGTAATTTTTCTTATTACTTTTTTAGGAAGTTTAATGAAAAAGGCTCATTTGATGAAAATCTGCACAAAATATGGTGATGGCTTCATTTGTATATATTGTGTTATTTTAATCATATTTCTGTCTACAAAACTCCAAACGAAGTGTTTCTTCAACCACGAGACTTCTAAAAGGAAGGGTTACAACTTTTATGTTTACCACTTCACCCAATTCAAATTGGATAGTGGTCAAAATATTTGTCTAAGTGAAAGCATCACAACAGTACGCATGGACTGAACATGATGCGGTATTTGGAGCATATCTTTCAATCCAGAAGTCCAATTTAAGAGACAGGGCTACCACTTTTATGTTTTTCACTTTTCCTAGTTTGGACTAGATCAGGGTGAAAATCAGATTCGAAGTTGATAGATCGCCACAGCACTGGGAGAACAAGACTCTAGTGTTGGGGAAAGGAAGCTCACCATACAATTTTTCCAAAAGCTCAATGCTGCAGCACTACTTCTCCAACGCTGCAGTGCTACTATAGCAAAAAAACTAAGGCCGTGATGCCCAGAAATCAAGTCCATGACACTAGGCGATTTTCCAAAAATAAAAATTTGACGGAGTTTTGGAAATTAGGTTACTTTGAGCCTATTTAAAGGACTTTTTTCAAAGGTTCTAAAAGGGAGGCAGCAACCAACTATTCTGGAGATTTGGAACCAAGAACAAAGTAAGAAAACAAGACAAATTGTGAGAGAATTGAGATTGCAAAGCTTTAACACTTAGTTTCTTTCTCTACTTTTGTGTTTCTTTTATTTTCCTTGATTTGGATTCATGGCTAAATTTCTTTAGATGTTGTTTTTATTAGTTATTTTGAGCTAAATTATCTTTCTAGGATTGTGGTGGATTTCAACATGTAGTTTGAATATTAGTTTTTTTTATTTATCATGAATGGGTGTAGTTTTACTTATTCAAATCTGTTATTAATACTTTTGATTGCTTGGTCAACAATTAACTGATTTATAAATCCAATTAAGACTCGACAAAGAGATTTCAGATTGGACTAAGGCTTAAACAATGTATGTTCACGTCACTTAGGTGATCTGATTCATTATTCGGATAGATATACGCCAATTGCCATACATAGCCACATTATGACACTTGCTTAATAAACTTAATTTAATTGATTCCTATAGACATATAGTGAACTAATTAAGTTAGATATTTGTACAAGCAACTTGACGTAGACTTTTTCACAGCTTTGGATTCTAGGTTAGCAAAACCACCCAAGAAAGATAAATAACAAGAAAAACTGATATCAAATGAAATGTTGAATAAACTCATAATCTTAGGTCTTTAATATACTGCTTTTCTCAACTTATTTAATTTGTTAGTTTATTTAGTGTTGATTTTTAATTATTTTTAATTAATTTTTCTTTAATTTTCATATTACATAAATAAGATTAATTTGTTTCATAATTTTAGTACTTAGTGAAACTTTAGAAACAAATTTCCATGGAAATAATACTCTACTTCATCACTATATTACTTATTCGATATATATATTTGGAATTGCAAAATCAACAACACTTGAAATAAAAGATATGCTCATGAAAGATGACATCCTTTGATGTAAAACATTGTTGCTTATTAAGATCATATAATCTACATCCTTTTATACCTAAAAGGTAACCAATCAAAACATAATTTCTAGCTCGAGGTTCAAATTTTTTTCTATTGTGGACCAAGGTAGATGCAAAACATAAAAAACCGAATACTCTAAGAGGGAATAGAATGGTGATTTATGAAATAACATCTCAAAAGGAGTTTTGTGGTGCAAAATGGGAATAAGTACTCTATTAATAAGATGAGTACCTACAAGAATAGCATGATCCTAAATTTTAATAAATAATGAAGATTGAAACAACAAGGATCTTTCTACTATTAAGAGATGTTGGTGTTTCCTTTCCAGTACTCCATTTTGTTGTGGAGTATCAACACATGACAGATGATGTAAAATACCTTTGGATGAGTAAAATTTAAGAAGTTTGAATTTTGTGTCATTATCAGATCTTATAACCTTTATTTTGGTAGAAAATTGTATGAAAATCATGTTATAATCAAGAGTAAGATATGGCAACTTCATATTTGAATTTCATTAGAAAAACCCATGTAAAACAAGTAAAATCATCCATAATTGTTAGAAAGTAGTGATAACCATCAATGGAAAAGATCTTATAAAGACCCCCATATATCTATATAAATAAGGTCAAAAGCAACATTAGTTGATTTCACATGATTTGAAAAAGTAAGCATTTTTTGTTTTGCAAGAGGGCAGACATGGCAAAAAAATTTCAATACAATTGACATCAATACATTGTTTATCAATTTGCTTAATTTTGTCAAAAGAAACATGACTAAGTCTGAAGTGCCATAGGTGAAAATACAAGGTTCTAAATTACAATGGGAAACTAGAGTTGCATTACAAGAAACAAAAGAAGAAATTGAACTTTTGGAAAAAAATGAAACTAGTTGATTTTTAAAAGTCTTTTTAAATTTTCCATCATCCAAACAGCATTGCAAGAAGTATAGTTTTCCTTGTACTCTAGCATGCCTAAACATTATCCATGTATTAATATCCTGAATAAAGTAGTGATTACCATTCAAGATCACACAATATTGTTTACTCTCAATGAGTTTACTAACAGAGATGAGATTATATGTAAAGGAAGGCACACAAAGTATATTTTCTAAAATCAAGGTAGGATTAATTCTCACTGTAACTATGTTACACTGAAGCTCTAGAATCAGGCATTTGCACAAAATAATTATTAACTGCTCTATTGCTCATAAAGCATTCCAAAGAATATGACATATGATCAGAAGCTTCAGTGTCCACAATCTAAGTTTTTCTATCAATCTTGAACATATTTGAAGATTTTTCATTGATAGAATTAACACAAATAACATATAAAGAAATATAGATTTTAGTGACACCAATTATGATAAAGTTCACTATAGAACTTTTTGACTATGAAGTTGTTTGGATAGACTCATCTTCACTATTTTGGGTGTTCTTATTGATAGGAGCTAGCAACTTGTGAATTTGGTGCTTTGTGAGAGACAATGATGACATTGAATCAATGATGTTGTCCTCTTGCTGATCTGACCTTAAAGGTGCAACCACACTATTGATTGGAGAGACCATCATCTTAGGATGTCTCTTGTTCTTAGTGAATTTAAAATTAGGAGGAAACCTATCATTTGAATACACTTTTCTTTTATGTGTCCTATCTTCCACAATATGAACAATGCAACTCACTTTTGATTTTCTTCTTTACTTCACTTGCTACTATTATTGCACTTGACTCTACAATAGATTGTGACTAGACACGTAATTCTCTCTATAATTCTTCCTTAAGGACCAAATCGTAGGCCTCATCTAAGGTCTAAAAGTGTTTGAGCATAATGATGTGTGGCTTAATGGCAGAGTAAGTATCATTCAGGTCATTCAAGAATCAAAAGACATTGTCCTTTTAGCCTTGGTCCATAAACTTCTAGAAGCATATTTTGTATTAGCTTTACAATTGATCCTATTTTAAAATGACAAAATCAAGTGATCAAACGACAAGTTTTAAAATTAATTTAAACATCACAAAACCCCTTAAGAAATTACAAGAAAAATGACTAAATGTTGTTAAAGTTTATAAGCTTAAAATGCCTCAAAAACAATCTAACAGAGCAAAAGTATCGAGACATTCCACGAAGGTATCAAGACATTTCTTCAAAAATGTATTGAGACATGATCTTGAGGAATCGAGACATCACTTCTGAAACCTCAAATTCTAAAAAGCAAGTAGGAATCAATCAAGACATGGCTTTAAGAGAGCAACTTCAAATGTATCAAGACCTACTTGAAATGTATGGAGACATCATCTCCAGACTTCAATTTCCAAATAGCAACTTCCAATGTATCGAGACTTGGCTAAAATGTATTAAGACATCACTTTCAACCTTGAATTCCAAAGAGCAACTTCAAATGTATCGAGACCCAGAAGAAATGTATCGAGACATCCTTCATTTTGAAAGGGCTAAAGATGAATAAGGTATCAAGACATATAAAAATGGTATCGAGACATGAGTAAACTCAAGCAAAAAGTATCAAGATTCTTCGAAGGTATCGAGACCTCAAGTCAAACAAGCTCGAAAAAAATATCTTTAAAGTCTACGTTTTGATATGCAAGGTCTCAAACGGTTATTTTAAGACCTTTACCTAAAAATAAAGATTTAGGACACATTTCCCAATGTAGAGAACACCAAGAGAAACAACTTCAAGCTAGAGAGAAACTTCTAATCCAAGAATTCTTAAAAATCACTATCTAGAATCATAGTGTTCTTTCATGGAGTGTACTTGAGCTTAAAGCTTTCATATTTTTTAAAGAGCTTTTTTACTTCCTTTGTACTTACTTTATTATTCAACCTCTTAGAGGAATTTGAGCTTTCTTTTTATCTCCTTTGTATTGGATTGTAAAGTTTCTACTTTAACCTTCAAAAGATATTATTGTTGATTGGTTATACCTTAACCACAAAAAGGTAAAGGGGTTAAGTCTTAGCTTTTGAAAAGATTATTGTGAGAGTTATGCTTTATCCTTGAAAGGCATTTAAAATAGTGAATTCTAAACTGCTTAGCGAACTAAGGGAGAGGCGTAGGCAAAGAGGCTGAATCTCTATAAAATCCTTATGTTCCTTCTATATTCTTTAAAACTGATTTTATTACTATTTGTGCTCCAAATGGTTTTTGAAATTCTTGAAAAAGAATTTCAACAACCTTAGTTCATCGTTTTGAAGAATCTTCTCAATTCTCACTTGCTTTAAAAACACTCTATCCTTCAAGTTTGCAAGAATTTTTAAAAGTATTCAATTCACCTCCTCTTGAATATTTGTCATATTGAGCTTACTATTCTAACATTTTGTTATAGCTACCACAGTCACAATAAAGGAATGGCCTATGGTTCCTTAATTCCTCCCATAAGCTATTCAAATAAATAAAGTAAGCATCAACTAATTTGTTACCTTGAGCGAGGTTGCAAAGAGAGTACTGCAAGTTGTAGATGCATGCATCATGTTGAGGAAAACGGATCTTCAAGGTTTGCCAAATTTGTGATGTCGAATCCATGTAAATCACTGTGGTTACCATAGGCGACGTATTCGACTCCAAAAGCCAAGTGGCTATTAGATTGTTGCAGCGTTTCCATGGAATATATAGAGAGCATCATAATGCTTTAGTTCCTGAATTAAGCCATCAAGAAACCCAGTCTTGTTTCTGAATTAAGGCAAGAATAAAAGAGCAACTTCATGATGTGTAGTTGCTCGATGTGAGTTTTGGGTTGATTGAAACAGACCCATGATTGTCTGCACGATGTAGGTAATAGGGCAAGTATTGATCTTCTAAAAGGTTTAATTTTTGCTGTTGAAGGGGTTGCCATGGTTCTTCAAAGACACAGCTTCAAAACAAAAAAAATCTCTAGAAAGAGATGAATAATTTGATGATCGATGATAAGAAAAGAAAAAGGAAATAAATTTTTTGAAGGATTGGTGGTGGAAAATTTATGACCAATTGGTGGTGAAGGGTTTAATCGCAACAAGAGTCCTTAGATTTTGCTGCTCTGATTCCATGAAAGCTTGGGTGAGGGAAGAATCAGACAAGGAGTAAGGCTTCGACGAGAGAGAGAAAGAGCATTTTTGGAATTTTAAATTTTGGCATTCTTTTGCGAGTGTATGGTACAATGGCAGCTTATATGCTGCTCTACATATTTACAAAAGTGTCCTTGTCTTATGCGCTTAATTACAAAGTGGCAAATTGTCTCCTAACTAACAAGTTTAATTCTATTATTTACAAATAATCTAAGCTACATTAATCGGCTAGTCTACCTGTCCCTAAAATGGACAAGCTAGTATCTCTTAATAGCTCCTAGCTGCTAGGGAAAGGACTCCTACCTGTTCTGAGACAAGAAAGTGCGTGGTAAAAGGAACCGTTTTTATTGTTCCCACTCACTCAGTCCTTTCTCTCTATTTTGTCATTTTCCCCTCACCCTTCCTTCTCTTCTCCTTTTGAGCTCCCACTGAGTTAATGACCTGAGATGGAATCATTGGAAAACCTTCGGTGCCCCATCTTTTAAAGGTTTGACAACTCTTTCCAACCTAGTACCTTACAGTTCAAGTCTAACATTGACAGAGACATCAAGAACAATCTTTCTAACTTGGGAGGATTAATTCTTATTAGTATGAATAAAAAAGGACAATCACTGTTATTCTCTTTTCTCTTACTTTTTTGCCCTACCAACCATGGGCTAAAAGTCATTTCCTTTCTCATTGTCATCCACCATTTCCATCCTCCCAATTTTCTCTCCTAAAGCCAAAGCCTTAACCTCATCTCCACAAACCAAAGAGAATTTCTCAAGCATCACTAGCTAAGAAAATGCCATTATTTGTTTTGACCTTTTTGCGCACTTCTGTGCATTCTACTCTATTCCTCCATTTTGTTAAAGGACAAACAATGCAGTCTACAGTGTGTTCCAAAATCATATAAAACTAATATCTCTTCAGATATTATTATAAAAGGGATCCTTAAGTTAATATTAGTTCACTTTATCACTATTACCAAAGAATGAGAATTAAAGCAGCCAAAAAAGGAATTTAAGGGATAAAGATGAAACTTACCAATACATTCAGCTTATCTTTTACCTTTTGATTCCTTGCTTCCTCTAGAATGTAATCTAATGCTGACACTAGTACATGAAACTGCTTGCTTCTTGAGATGCATACCGTCGAAAGCAGACGAGTAAGGTTGGGAGTTGTTACGGGCCAAACCAACATCCCCTCCACCTTCCCCACTTTCTCTTTGCCCAAAACAAAGCCAAAAGATAAATATTCAAAGAAGGAATCCATATCATACGATCTATTCAATTCTCAGAATGTAATGAAAATATAGTCCCACAAGAAGTTAGAAAAATATTGCAAAGCAACAGACTACTATATCAAATTTCTTTTTTATTATCTTTTGTAATAAATGAATATGGTATACAGAAGGGACAAGCCCTCACTTGCTATTTTAACTTAAACAAATTGATTCGTTTGTTTTGAACTAGAAATGCTATCACTCAAGTCCCGACCCTTTGTTTCTAATGGGAAAAACAATACACATATCCCTGAAACAAAAATTACAATCTCAAACAGCATAATTGCAGCCGTTTGATGACATCCATGCACTAAACCTACTGCCACAAGAGGACATACCATCCCACCAATTCTTCCCACTGAGCTTGCAACTCCAACACCAGTTGATCTGATAGAGGTTGGGTATATCTACAGGTTAAATTAAATAAATAAATTGTTACTTCAAGACAAAACATAACAAAAATGTTAAAAGATTTAGATATGTAATGAACTTAAACAATGTGTAAACCATCTTATTGTACTTAATCCAGTAGATCAAGGGCTACTAGTCATGTTTCTGTTGTCCCCTATGGCAAGGTGAATACAAAAACATCAAGAAGGAAAATACAATACTCCCAAAAAATTGTGTTCAACACTCAACTGTTTATAGATATCTATTTTAAAAGGTAATATTTGAGTTTGGAAAAACAAATTTACCTCTTTTCATAATATATTTGTGTAATGTTATGTAAAATGAATTTACCTTGGATTACGCATCACATACATATATATGCTGAAACTACATTAATATAGCATTTGGAAAAGCTTTCAAACTAGTTAGTTACCCAGAACTGACTATATTCTAGCATGAAAAACAACCAACTAGAGAACCCTGACATGTATGGTACTGGACATTCATATGCATGCCTGAAAGACATGAAAAATCAGAGGTGTAGCTGTGTTCTGATTTGCGAAACAAAGACTCCATGACTGTGTTTTAGCATTATTCTTTTTTCTAGTTTAATTGGAAAACAGTTTCTAACAGTCAAAAGTGCCAGGCTTCAGATTCAATATAACCAAATAATAATTATCCAGGCAGTGGGAAGAGGCTTAGCTGTGTTGAATATTTGTACACAATCACTTCACTCCAAGGGGAAAACAAGGGCAAAAAACAAAAACTAACTAAAAATATCTGAAGTATTGGCAAGTTGAATTTCAAAGTATGTGATCTCGTCAACCCAAGAAGAAAATGAAAGCAATCTTGAAATTTTATTGTGTTGGTCTTTGCACATAAGCTACAGAAAGACACAACATGAAAATTTAATTGCTCTTCAAAGGGAAAAATAAAAGAACTCTCATTTACCTCTGGAGCATATATATACACAACTGTGAAGGTTGTAGTGATGCATATTCGAGCGCCAAATAGAAGGCCTGTTGTTAGAGCCTGAGGCTGATGGAATACCAATGGAGGCAGGAAAATGCAACACAGGAAGAACATAACTGACATTGAAAACTTACGACCAAATTTATCCACTGTGGCAGCAGATAAGAGGAGCCCAGGAAACTCTAGAACCCAATCAAAGCTAGATGTCAATAAGCTGCCATCCAGGAGTGTCAAATAAGTGTATAAAATTATCACTGGACAAGCAGAGAACAATACCTGCAAAAGTAGTAATGAAAACATCTTTGTAGCTAACATCCTGGGATTTTTCTGAATGCAATTCCTTTGGACCACATCTGTTACGTCCATTGTGCAACTCCGTTGTCAATAATACCAGGCCATAATATGAAAATGCATTTCCAAAGAATACTATCCATAAGAGTGTGGTTGACCTAACTAATTCTGGTGAAAGAAGCTTCAGTACTGATGAGATGCCTTCTGCATTAGGATTCGTTTCCATAGGAGTTGCATATTCACTATCTTTTGGTGGAAGCAACTTGGTATCCTCCGTTGGAGTACTCTTTCCCGCTAACTCAATTTCATGATCAGAAACAAGAATTCCAGAAGGCACTTTTACTCCATTCAATCTACCTATTTTCTCCAAAATACCAAGCGCCTCAGCTTTTCTACCTTTCAAGCATAAAAATCTGGGTGACTCAGGTGCCAATCCATAGAAGAGAAGGAGAAATGATGAAGGGAGAGAAGACAGAGCAAGCAGCCATCTCCAACCCAATGTTGGCATGACAAACTGAAAGAAGAAAGAATATGGTCGATGAACGGGGGAAATCAACATGATTGAACTCTGAATCTGAGTGAGTTAGCCAAAGAAATGCAGCTTTCTTAACAGTATGATGCAATTATTTGTTATTTCCATCACAATCTGTAGGAACAAGAACAAGGCCCACAGGTGATGATATCTACTTGCTTATTTTACCTAGATCATACAATGACAAAAACAATCATTACAACCTATGGCCACCAAACAATTGAGGATAAACACAGTTTATATTCTAGCTATTCCCTAAAAATGGAGCAACATCAGTTAACTTTACATTGCAAATCAATCTCAAAATGTTTTGAATTTCTGAACCCCCAGCAAAATAAAGTGAAACAACAAGAGTTGGCAGAAATGATGACAAAACATAAGAAATCCAATGTAAAAATAAAAATGACCATAGTCTAAGAGAAAAGGGATTAATTCCAAATGTTTTCCTATTGCAAAATGGCCTTTACCATACCAAGACAAGCAAGTTCTGTAATTTAATGACCTGAATAATCTCAGAGAAAGGCAATGCAAAAATATAAGTGACTACAGTTTAAGAGAAAAGTGATTAATTCTAAATGTTTTCCATCATGGCCTTGACCATACCAAGGCAAGCAAGTTTTTTAATCTAATGACCCAAATAATCATGGAGATTCCATTATAGATCAAAATTTGGAAGTAACAAAGATTATCCAAACTTTACCTGCAGCTCCTAATTGCAAAAAATTGAATGGAAAAGAACAACATGAAGAAGACACTAAGGAAATGAAAGATAATAAAGACATCATGGGCATACCCATGCCAGTGAGGCTTCAAAAATTGTCCCAACAGTCCAGAATCCTTGGAAAACAACCATCCAGGTGCCTCTGCTTGGGGCAGGAATAAACTCTAGAAACCAGGAGCAGAGAACAGGCCCGCCTCCCAAACCAAGACCAACCAAACAACGAAGAATAATCAATGAAACGTAATTTGGTGCCAAGGCACTCAGAAAGCCGGCTCCAGAAGTAACTACTGCAGTGATGAGGAACCCTTTCCTGAGGGACAGAAATAAAAGAAAAGGGATATCATGCGACACAAGAATAGAAAGCAGTGAAAATAGTGCTAGAAGGAGCCGCATTAAATTCACTTATGCTTCTGTCAAAAAAAAAAACAAAGAATCACTTTTGCATTAAGTCGAGACAAAGGATGCCATAGTGCTAGAGCAGGGCAGAATAAGTCTCTTTCCATGAGTTCCAGAGTGGACAAGAGGTTTGTAGCTTAGGCTATGGACAGAAATATAGAAATTTAATAAGGAAAAACAGATAGAAAGCCTTGAGTTCTAAAATTCTGTCAATTCCTCTTAATTTAACTGCTCAAACTTAACCCATAGCATCTATGTTCACATGACTAACAAGAAACATTTCCCAAACCAGGATCATCAAAGGGAAATCCAACTCCTTAGTTCCATTCAATCATATTATATACAAAGGGCTACTTGTCTATTTGGGAAGAACTACGGTAGTGCCTGCTTTAGGTAACGCGAAATGAAAAAAGTGAAAGGCTTTTGGTCCAAATGTCATTCTTGGAGGGGCTCCACTAAAAGAGAGTGCGAAAAGAAAAAAAAAATAGTGAGGGTAAATGGGAAGAAGCTTAACTCTAATGCAGGAGTCAAAGAGCAGACAAGTTAAGCTGTAATTGAGTATAATAACCAGAACATCATTTTCCAGCTTTAGGGAACAAACAGAAACTCTGAAAGGAAATAGCACATCATGTAAACTAACTAGTCAATTACTTCTGGAAACAAAGAATACATCATATACCATACACTCATACATCCTGTTAAATTGGTGGTAAAACAAGGTGTTAATACCGGGCACAGTCCATCTAAAGAATGAAATCACATTCATTAAAGCAGAGATTGAGAATAAGAAAAACAAAAAAATGACAAAAGCACCTACCTTCTTCCGTGTTTATCTGAGACTACACCCCACGAATAGGCTCCAATTAGCATGCCAACAAAAACCACACTGGTTATTAGGCTCTCTTCATGGGAAGAAAGACCCCATAAAGATTGAACTGCCGGGCCTATAAAAGAGAGAAGCATCATTTCCATTGCTTCTGAAACCCAACCCATTCCAGCATAAGCAAGCACAAGAATTTGGAATTTTCCAAACCCCATGGCCAAAAGAGCTTCATCCACAGTAAATGTGGGTGTTCCATCTCCTCCCATCAAAAGAACTGATAAAACAAGGTTACCAAATTTTAACATCAGGAAATTTGGGTCAAAATTTTGCTTCAATGTATGTGATTATATTATGAATAACTTATTGTATGATGGCACAAAGTGATAACTATACGACAAGTCACAACAACTTGAAAACTTGCATCTTCCTCTTACTCTTGGAAAGTAACTATAATAAAACGTACTGATAAATAAATAGCAAACAATATTTCAATGAATATTTCAAACACTTTATTTCCTACGCCTATTTATCCTCCACAATGAAACTATGAAGAAAACATATGTCCACTAACATAAGTTTCATTCTTAGCCAAGTAGCTTCAAACAAAATCCATACAACTCCTGATTGAATCATCTAAAACCTGAGATCCTATTGGAAATTTGATCCTCGCGCACCAAAAAACCTCAGATGTTTGTCATACATCAAGGCAGTCAAAAGACACAGATAAGCATTTCACCTTCGAATGCTCATATACATAAACGCACATATGCATACATAACATACACCATGTAAATATTTTTACTTTGAATGTACATTCAATCTTTCACGTAGCGGTTGTTTCTCGTCCAAAGGAGGCTTAAAGGTCGAAGACTCAAATCCCCTCCCCGCCTGAAGTTCCTCATATATACCAAAAAGGAAGCATTTGCAACAGATTGAAGGCAAACAATATACACATTAAAACCAGAAACAACAATACGAAATCAAATGACAAGTCCGAACAAGATCGTGACACTTCATACGCCAACAACGAAAAATCAGATAAAAAAAAAAAGAAAGAAAAAGATCATTGGCATTGAAAAAAGAGAATGAACTCAGAGACAAGGAACCTGATTCAAGCTTTAAAAATATGGAATGCAGATCCTCTCCTCCTTCGTCTCCTTCTTCGTCTTTGTTTGACGATTGAAAGAATTGGAAGCAACGATATATTATAATCAAATTTTAAAAAAAAATTATGATTATGAAAAGTCAAACAAAGGAAAAGGGTTATCTTTAGACTAATTAATTTTCGTTGATAAATACGATCTGTTTTGTTTTTTTTTTTTTTAAGAATTCTATTTTGACTGTTTTATTTTTCCTTTTTTCCAGAATTAAAAAAAATTAGAATAATTTTTTGTTTAATCTTTAAAAGCTTTTTTATTGTGGTTTTTCCTTTTATTTTTTTCCTCAAATATTGTTTACAGAATTCATGTGGTTTGACTTATTCAACGGGCTTCACTAGACTTTCTCCCTCTCTGGCCCTCCCACCAAATTGGACCCCAAAATTACTTCATAGGTCCTAGACCTAGGAATGGGGTGGTGAGAATAAGGACCGTTATTTTTATATTTTTATTATTATATATATAATTTAATATATAATTTTATAATTTTATATAATTATTTTGAAATACCTTTTATGTAAAAAAGAGATACTTAGGTTAATATAAACTCGTACAAAGAGAATTTTTTTTCTTAATTTTATGGGTGAAAGAGTCAATAAAAAAAGAAGCTGAGATTGAAATTCAAAAGGGTAAGTAGCCCATGGACCGCACGATGCTGCAGGCTAGAAGCCCAATCAAATGAAAGGAGACGGATCGAGCCTTCTAATTGGGCTCTGTATGTACTGATGACATACTTGAAATTAAACAAATGGTCTCCTGGTTTAATTATCTCTCGTTTTATAGTTTTAAGACCAAATGTCTACAACAGAAACAGTAAAAATGGTCTTGTTAGTGGATGGGATAGGTTTCAAGGCTGCGATTTTGAAGAGAAGTGAGGAATTTGTGTTAGAACCGTACTTAACACGTGCCCAAGCTTACGACATTGTGTTCTTTGTAAAAATTGGAAGCTGTGTGCTGCTCCAATAATTTCACTTGTACCCCAATTCATTGAACAAAAGTGGGGCCTGTTAGTGGGTCCCAAGAATGATCTCAAGTTTGCCTCAATTACAAGCCTAGGAAACGAAGTGGAGGACAAGCATACCAGAAAAGAGTAGTACACTTGGGAGAGTTGAATTAAGACCCCACCTCACATCCACCACCTGACACCGCAAAAAAGATTGAGAGATTGCGACATGCCCTGCCCCTTGTGGCTTTGGCCCCTGCCCACTCCACCCCTTCATGGGCTAAACCTCGATTTTCCTCTTCCCATTTCAATACTTTGTGTTTCACAGGTAAATTCTCCCCCATCAATTGGTTGATTTGGGATTCTCTGTTTTTACCCCTTCAACAAGCATCCTCGTTCTTTCCTTCTTTCTTTGTGGAAGTTGTTTAGGGTTTAATGATTTTTTTTTAATTAAAAGAAAAGAGATTTAAATCTTACTTTTTAAATAAAAAAATAATATATTTATTAATGAATCAAATGTTTAAATATATTTAAAATCTAGTGATAATGATGATTTATTGAGAACAAAAAATGATTGAATATATCTAATAATCTCAACCACAAAGACTACTTTATTGAAAGTGTGGACAAACTCCGAGTAGGATATTGGGGCCAACTATGGCAACTTTGTCAAGCATCTTTCGAAACCAAAATGAGCACACCAGTTGATTAGATTGCCAATTGCATCATCGTCAACCAAGCTAGCTAAGCTGATTTACCTTTCACATAATATTTAGAGCTCATAATATGATAGTGATAGGAACTTCAACTTGTGCTTAAATGGTTTTTGCTAAAAATCGTTATACAACAGAAAGCTAGTGTCAAAGTAACTCAGGTGTTTGGGGGCTGCTTGGAATGACTCCTAATTGAAAACTTCTACCATTACCAATGGTTTTAACCTCCTTGAAAATTCTATAGCTTTGTCTCATCCTGATAGAAATGATAAAAATTCAAGTAAAAATCTTAGTTTCAAGTCATGAATATGAAAACATTGTTAAGCAAAAGAAATTGTAATGTCATAGAGAACTGTCTCTTGGAATGAATTACACCTTTAAAAGAAATTATCAAGCTGACACTGTCTCTCGTAATCTATAAAGAACTGTTCTCTTGGCAATTTTTAGCACTAAGAAAGTTGTGACGTTTGCCAGGTCAGAGTCCTCACGGATTGACGGTCCCCCTCTGATTTAGAACCCATCAATAATATAGCTTTTTGGTGAGGGAGACAGCATGATTTGGCCGAAAACAACTACGTTCATAGTTTGCCAACAAAACTCTATTTTCCTGGTTATTTTCTTTGCTTTGCTGTATTTATTGTTTTTGCCTTCAATATCAAAATCATTTCCATTTTCTTTTCATATTTGTCCTCAACTAGGGCAGGAATGGGAAACAAAGGATCTTGTTCCTTCCTTTAATAGTTGCTTTTCATAAGTGAATCTTGTACCCTAATACCTAGAATGTAAATATTAATACGTTATAGCAGCTCATATGCTTGCGGACATTGCCCTAAACACCAAACCAATATATAAATAATGCAAGATTTAATAAAAAATATATATCCTTATGGATAAATTTAAGTTGACATTTTGCTAGATTAAACCAATGGATTGATACTTGCAATGATGAAGAGGAGGAGTTATTAAAATATAAAAGAAAAGGGATACCTTAGATAAGATGCTGATCAAATCAATGAAAGGATAGCAAGTTGCATATAATTGAGCTTACGTTTCAATTGCTGAGAAGCCTACTGTTAGTTCCAAGCTAGGTAATGCAAGAAGGTGATGAACAGCACCTCAAAAATAATTTGGAGAGATTTAAATACAAATGTATACAGGATTGAAGGATTGATAACAATCATAAAAAAAATAGTTAGTCTAAGTAGGAAAAAATAAAGAGAAGTGAACAATACAAGTAATTTGTAGTATTTTTTTGTGACCTACATTCATTATTTGATAGTTTTTGTTAAGAATTTTCGATCTCAACTAGATTAAATTAGTGAAATTAACAAATTCCATCAACCATTTGCCAAGCAAGCAATCTCAAGCTTTATTATCAGGTTATACAAAACCAACAAGTTCTTCTTATTGATATATGCCCTTAAACCAATTGAATTGGTTAAGGAATATAAATATTGTCATTTAATGCATACTTAATCACATAGCTATATATGATAAAGGTTTTCTTTTATATTTGCCCAATAATAAGGAGTTATTAAGTACTAATTAGATAAAGCCCATGGAACATAAAAGCCTTGTAAGAGAATTGTAAGGTTTTTACAATTATGAGATCTCTATGCATCAAAGTTACATTCTTAAATTATTCCTAGTTATTGTATTATCAAGATAGGACATTGACAATGCTCAAAGATTGGTACATGTTAAGCCTCCTTACTTAGAAAGTACATAATCGATCTCATAAATTAAAGTATATGTGATACTTGATAATAACATATGGATGCTTATTAAAGAACAAGTTTACTGAACATGACCCATTATGAAAACTCCATTTAGTATTTCACTTAAGTGTTTATAGAATATGTTCTCATATGATAATTGTGCAACTAGTCCTCGAACTTGAGACACCAAGTCATCTTTTATGGGGAATAACATACTTTGATTTTCCCCTTACGAGTCTGGAGACGACCAGATGCCTAAACAAGGTATTTTTAGGTATGCCATGAACATACGAAAGTGGATGAGTGGTCAAGAAAGGATTCATCACTTTAAGTGATATGAGGGGATGTATCTCACTTGTTCTCAATTCTTGATTAACTTGTATAAAGTTTTTGGCCTAAGCATGATGGATCTGAAGAATATTAGTTTCCTAAATTCATAAAGTTGGTCATGAATTATGAGAACTAATATAGAATGTCATAACTAAACATTAAGCCATGTTTTATGACATATTCGAGATATTTAATGAAAAATCGTATTGCGTTGAAAGGCTTGTCACTAAAGTGCTTTGTTAAATTCTTTAATTAACGCTCTAACATTTGGGTAGTCATGATGTATTGCTAGATGCCACTCATAATCCATAAATATAAATCAATTATCAAATTGATATTTGATTATGATTTATATTTATTTCTATCGTGTTTGAAGTCTAATGGGTTATACACATTAAGTGACATGTTTGAAATTAAATAAGGATAAATAATTAAGTTGAATTTAATTAAAATAGACTAAAATAAAGTTAAAAAATTAATTAAGTTCACAAAGACTTAATTGAATAAAATATAAATGTTGTGTATAGGGTTACAACTTAGTTTGACTATATAAATATGTTATGTTAGCAAATTAAAACTCTAAGCATTCAACCACTTCTTATCCATTTAATAAAAATAAGAAAAGAAAAAAAGTTTTCTTTGTCTGACAAAAATAAGATTCGGTAAAAACTTTTATTCTTTTTATTTTAGAAATAAAACTTGTTAGAACAAGTAAAACCCTACCTTTGAGAAAGTCTTATTCAGTCACTGTGTGGATTACTGTTAGAGGCCAAACACTTAGGTCGCTGAAGATTTAACAAATCCTAAAGGTGAAGAAGCAAAGATTTCAATTGCATGATTTCATACTGTCTTATTCTTTATCCGAGTTACTTGCTTCATCACAAGCCTTTTGGATTTAATTAGCTCTTGATTATGAAATCTAAAGCAAGGTACATAATACTTGAACGTATGCGTGTTTATAATTAACTTGAAAACTGCATGAAAAACACAAACATTGATCTTGAGGGTTTCGACTATTTCGCTAATTAAATATGTTTTTATTTTTTCATTGTGTTTTTATTTTTTCATTGTGTTATATTTTTAATTTCTTAATTGGTTTCATAGTTGAGCATGAGGCCAAATCCTAGCACTTCTTGCTCACAATATTGCAACAAACAAGTGTTTCTCATACTCAATTTACAACTAATGAGCAATTACACATTTATTGACCAAAGTTAAAAAGTTTACAAATGTGCAATCTGATCACTGACTAATCTAATTACACCTGTTTTAGCACACAATTCTTACTTTAAATATTTGGAGTTATGTCTTAAGATAAAAAGATGAACAACAAATAAATTATTTACACTTTCCAATGCCTTCTAATTTTTATTCTTTAAATGGTTCAAAATTCTTTTCTTCATCTCTTCATAGCAAATTTCAAAAAATTAGTCATTTGAGCTAAATTTACTTGTTGGACATGTTAGAATTTGCAGCAAACTCAAGGTTCCCATGATTTGCTAAGCTATTAGACATCACAAGCTAATTGCTTTAGGTTTCTTATTAATTCTACTGATCAGTTGAAATTTTGAACTTCAGTCTTCATTTTGATTGCATGACAAAGGTACCTTAATCGATTGAAGTAATTTCTTTTTTAGTTTTAAAATTCTTAAATGCTTGTGGACACATTCAATTGTATAAACATAATATCTTAGTCGATTGACCTTTGTGACTAACTACATTTGTTGATCGATTAACTAATTGCCCTTTCATTCATCTTCAATTTTCTTTGCTTTAAAGCCAAGAATACCTTTGATAACATAATCCTAAACATTCAAGCATAGTCATTAGATCACAAGATACAAATGTTTTGTTATTATCAAAAGACTTTATGGAGTCAACAATCTCCCATTTTTTATAATGACAAAATACACTTTCATAAAGAGTATAATGTCTTGTCATTTAAGTATGTTAAACTTACACAATGTATAGAAACAAGTTTAACTTATATTTTCATTTTACAAAGCAATAAAGAAATTTAAACATATAGAGCTCCCTATGTACCATAACACATTTTTTTTGTTTTTGCTCTATCATTAAGAATTTTATTAATGGAACAAAGGATCCAACATTACATGCCACCGCTCAGATTAGGGAGATCCAGCTATGGGCAGCAATACATCAAAGTATAAAAGCACCATATTACAACCCATGTCGGTAATACAAGCACCTAGTTACATAATATCATAGGCATGGCAATTACAAGGGTTGTTGGCAATTACAAGGGTTGTCCCACCAAATATTAAAAATAGATATTGAGTAAGAAATTTTGACAACCCAAGGTACCTCTAGAGCATGAGACCTTTGCATGGTCATAAAGAATAACACCTCGATTTACCATCATATAAAGGGCATTTCTTCCTTCTCCACTCTAAACTTTGCAAGTGCATCCACAAAAGAATTAACTTCTCATAGCTTGTGTTGGAACTCATAACCGTCAATCTATCTCAAGCTCTAGTCAATATCATTAATTTTTTTTTATGAATCCAAAGCCTTTGTTGTGGTTCCTTCATCCAAGATAATGCAATGCTTGAGTCAGATTCAATCACTAATCTTTTCATTCCAACATATAGGGAAAAAATGAACATTTGCAAGGCATACTTAATTGCCATTAGCTCAACCAAACTTTATTTTTGGATGCCTAATGGATCAAAAAAAAATCTCACAATCGTCTTTCCCTCATCTGATAGCACACCACCACATCTTGTCATTTTGAGTTTGCCTTTAACGGATCTATCAATATTAAATTTTAGTTCATTTGAGTTAGGGGATATCCACTGCATAAAACCTCTATTATCATTGGCATTGGCACATTTCCACCTTTCATCTAATCTCATCCACTTTTTCACTCCTTTCACATGCTTGTACCTAATACAAGGACTTCATTTATATCAAAAACAAAATTTCTCTCTATCCCATATCTTGCCATTAAAAATTGTATAATTTCCAGCCAACCAAATAAGTCAAAAGGTTGCAGCATAAACTATATTCCATCTCTTCGTAAATGATCCTCATCAATAACAATCATCCTAATATCTCATTAAAGTTTCAATCGTATTTGGATATACCCATTTTAATTCCCATCACTTAAGCACATAACACCAAACATTCCAAAAAAAGCTATAATGGATTAAGTTGTGTAAACAATCTTTATCCATCTCATGATAGAGCAAAATTAACCTAAGATATGGGCCGCACACATAAGAGAGCTATATGCATAAGGCTCGCACAAACAGACGAGCACCTATAACACATATGCACAAGATAACTTGCATGAAAAGTGTTTGATAACTACTAAAAAGAGGAATAGCCAAGTAAAGATTAAGTAAACAGTTGATACTAGTTATAGGAAGCTTGACAAAGCCTATAAAGAGACTTCTGAAAATAACAAACATTATGCTTCCTTTGTTTGGCAAAGACCTAAGTAATCTTCATGTATACTTCTTCTTCAAGAACACCATGCAAAAAGGCGTTATTGACATTTAACTGATGAAGTTCCTAATTGTGCACTAAAGCAATAGGAAAAAGGTACCACATTGTAACCAATTTAGCCATTGGGGTGCTTGTTTATCGTACGACGCCTTCAAGCGTGCGGGTTTCTTGGTCAAGACCTTTTGATGTGTGGTTCACGGGTTTGGGGTTTGGATGTGCGCAATACTCTTGTGCAAGGTTGTTTGGGGCCCATCCATTGTGCTCGTGGCCTCTTAAAGTACAGGCTGAGTGTGCACAACCCACTAGTGTGAGGTTCCCATGTATGCGTAACCCATGTGCACTTTCCTCCCATATGGTTCCTATGCATGACCACCATGTGTACGGCTCTTGTGCTACTTGTGTATATGCAAACCAAGGTTGCACGACATCCAGGTGTGTAGTCTTCCTACGCGAGAGCCCAGCATGATGGGTTGGCATGCCAAGCTTGTTAATCTGTGTCATGCTACAAGGCCCATCTAGGTATGGCTCGACTTTGTAAGTGTGTAGGGCATCTGGAAGCCCCTAATTGATGGTAGCTCAATGTTGGTTGTCAACGCGCTCCCAATTGATGTCATTTCAAGGTTGATTTGAGCCCTTGTGGCATATGTAGTACATAGGTGTGCTACTAGTCCGAGCCCTTCATCGACTTGCATTAGTCATGGATTTAAGGACCATGACATTCTTTCCTGTTTGATTCAGGAAATGCCCTGATTGCCTCTTGATCTTTTTCCACCATTAGTTTTCTTCAAGGTCTCTACTAGCTTCATGGTTTCGTTTTAGGCAACTCTTTGTTGGATATCTTGGGCACATTTCCAACTTTGGATGTGTCCGTTGTAGTAATGCAATAGATCGCCTCAATTCATACATTTGGTGTACATTTCCTTTAGTAAATTGTTCATCTAAATTAAGCCATATTTCCCTCACAAAATCCACATGAGCAGCACCTATTTGTAACTCCGCAAAAAGTGAGTTGATGAACCATGATTTTATCACCGCGTTACATTGGATCTTATATTGAAAATCCTTGAAATTGTCATTGGGTGGCATTAGCCAAGCTCAAGGAGCTCAAAGATCAGTTAAAGGATTTGTTAGACAAGGGTATCATTCCTTTAGTGTCTCACCATAAGGTGCACTAGTTTTATTTATGAAAAAAATAAATGGATCGATGAGACTTTGTATTGACCATAGGTAGTTGAATAAAGTGACCATAAAGAACAAGTATTCTCTTCCACATATAGATGATTTATTTAATTAGTTGCAAGGGGCCAAGTGTTTCTCTAAAATTAACCTATTTTATGGTTACCATCAGTTGAGAATTAGAAATGGAGACATACCCAAGACTACTTTCCTCATGAGGTATGGTTGTTATGAGTTTTTGGTTATGCCTTTTGGGTTGACTAATGCCCTTACAACTTTTATGAATATGATGAACATGGTGTTTAAGCCATACTTGGATAAGTTTGTGGTCGTCTTCATTGATGATATATTGGTTTACTTGATGAGTCAAGAGGAACACGAGCAGCACTTAAGGATTGTGCTAAAAACTTTGAGAGAACACCTATTGTATGCCAAGTTCTCCAAGCACAAGTTTTGGCTTGATAATGCTAGCTTCTTAGGCCACATAGTGTCTAAGGATGGGGTGATGGTGGCCCCAAAAAAGATTAAGGCAATGGAGAAATGGCTAAAGCTAACATTAATGATCGAGATATAAAGTTTCTTAAGGCTAGCCAGATACTATAGAGATTTGTTGAGAACTTTTCCAAGATTGTTGCGTTTATGACTAAGTTGACATAACAAGGTGTCAAGTTTATTTGGACAGATGCATGTGAGGAAAACTTTGGAATGCTCAAACCTTGTCTTACCATAGCTCTAGTGTTAAGTTTGTTGTGTGGTACAGGGGATTACATAGTTTACTATGATGCATCATGCGTAGGACTTGGTTATATATTCATGCAACACAGTAAAATGATTGCATATATGTTTAGACAACTCAAAAGACATGAGCAAAATTATCCTATACATGATTTAGAAATGGCTATAATAGTTTTTGACTTAAAGATTTGGAGGCATTATCTAAATGGTAAGACTTGTGAGATCTACATAGACCACAAGAGAATCAACTCTATTTTTTAGAAAAAAGATCTTAACCTTAGGCAATATCGATGGATGGAATTGTTGGAGGATTATGATTGCATTATCTTGTACCATCTTGGCAAAGCCAATATGGTAGTAGATGCTTTGAGCCGGAAGTCTATGGGGAGTTTAGCCCACATCTTAGTTAGGAGGAGATCATTCGTACGATGTATGCATGGGCGATATAAGCATTCAATTTGAGGTTGATGATTTGGAGGTATTATTAGCTCATTTTAGAGTGAGATCGATGTTGATGGACCACATTTAGGAAGCTCGAGATAAGGATGATTTTGTGGCAAAAGCGTTAGAGAATCCTCAAGGAAGGAAAGGACAAGTGTTCGCTAGAGGCACTGGCGAATTACTTAGATAAGGATTTAGAGTGTATGTGTCTAATGTTGATGATTTGAGATGGGAGTTCTTAACAAAGGCCCATGTGGCAGCATATGTTGTTCATCTAGGCACCACCAAGATGTACTATGACTTGAAAGAGATGTACTGGTGGGAAGACCTTACAGAGATGTGGTCGAATTTGTAACAAAGTGTCTAGTGTGCCAACGGATTAAGGCAGAGCATTAAAGACCTGTCAGATTATTACAACCTTGACCTATTATTGAGTGGAAGTAGGAGCACATTTCTATGGATTTTATGAGTAAACTACCCAATATGAGTAAGTAGTATGATTCTATAAGGGTGATTATGGATAGACTAACTAAGTCTACACATTTTCTACTTGTGAGGACCACCTATGAAGTGATGTAGTATGCTAGACTGTACATTGATCAAGTAGTGTGATTGCATGGAGTTCCAATCACTATAGTATTAGATAAAAGCACATAATTTACTAGTCAATGTTGGGGGAAAGTACAAGAGGCTTTGGGAACCAAGTAGAATTTTAGTATTACTTTCCACCCACTTACTAATAGACAGTCTAAGAGAACAATACAAACACCAAAGGACATGTTGAAGGCTTGTGTCATGGATTTTGGAGTCATTTAGGACTGACACTTGCCATTGATTGAGTTTGCCTGTAACAATAGTTTTTAGGCTAGTGTACAGATGGTGCCTTATGAGGCTTTATACGAATGGAGATGTAGTTTGTCCATATGTTGGTTTGAGGTCATTAAGCATAAATTATTTGGACTAGAGATAGTTCAAGATACCATTGACAAGATTTAATTGATCAAAGAGAATATATTGATGGTGTAAAGTCGCCAAAAGTCATATGTACACCATAGATGTCAAGAGTTGGAATTTGAGGTTAGTGACCATATGTTTTTAAGGGTCTCGCCAACTAAAGGCATCATGAGGTTTGGCAAGAAGAACAAGTTAAGAAACATACCCTTTGCAATTTCCAACATGACTTATCATGGCAATGCTAACAAGTTTAACATGTCCTCATGAAGACTTAGGGAGTGACCTAATGAGAACTAAGACTTACTGTTTATTTGTGAAATCATAGCTAGCTACTTTCATCTCTCTTATTATAGCTGGCATGGCCCTTGGGTGCTTAGTCACAATGTGCTAGGAGTTCATCACATATTAATTGAACTTAAGTGTCAAGGCACAAAGCCTCATAATTGTGGTTCCACCATACTTGAATTTCAATTGTTCCCACAATTGTTACTCCCTAGTGAGATCATCATGCATGTAGCTTAAGATGGAAAAGTGTGCATTACAGTCTCTCTTATACCAAGTGTCATAAGCCTCTTAATCACGACGATGTTGAATAGTGTTTTCAACTTCAGGTGGGTTCATCTATTTGGTCAGATGATTGAGCAACTCTTACTCATTAAGAAGATACTGAAACTTCTTATACTTGTTATCATAATTTTTTTCATCAAGTTTGGCACCTTTGGTCAAATCAACAATATTTTATTTTGAAGCCATATCATTACATCATTGCTTAAGATTTAATTAGGCACGTGTTTAATTTTCTAATCAATTAAAATTAGACAAATTTAATTTTTACCTATATTGCTAGTTCAAAACTTTCGCATGCATGCTAGTAATCATTGCCAATAATATTAGCATTGATTAAAATGTCTAATCTAATTTAAGTTTAGATTATGGGAATAACTCCCACTATCCTTAAGCATGGGAACAACTCCCACTTACCACATATATAATGAGTTCTACTAAAGAACCCTATTGATATTTATAAATGTCCATATCTAAAATAATATTATGCGCATAGTAAGCGTGAAATTACATCCTTTTACGTGGCCTCAATAAATAATTAATACAAACTTAAAATAAATTACATCATAGACAACCTACTACATTAATCTACAAAAATAGAGATGTCGTGCTTGCTCATGTGTATTTATTATTTTGGAAGATTAAAATCTTCCATATAAATGTTATGCACACAAAAATAGCACTAAATGGATCATAATTTTGAAATGCTTCCAATAAATACTATAATAGTCTTCTCAACAAAGCACCCCACTTTTGCAGTAATTTTTAGAAAAGATTGAAGGAGTCATAAATGGTCTCTCTTAAAACCTAGTCTCATTTGACAAAATTATTAAGACATATAACTACCGTACTATCTCTTTGCATATAATTTTACTTAACAAATAAGTAAAATATTGCAATCATACAAAATATACTCATATGGCATAAAGCATTTTACAACATATGTAAAATAATTGATTTAATAAACATTTGCTAAATTCACTTAAACCGTGTATGTATTTTAGATGAAAAATAATTTCTAATATACAACATATAAGCAAAAAAAAGTGGTTAATTAACAAATTAATTAACTATATTTATAATGCATGTGAATTTAATAAAATATTAGCGTGTTGAAAACATAAATAATATTCTGGAATTTTTTTGTCAAATTGTAATTAGCAAAAAATTTTGAGATCATTTTGTAAAAATAGAAACTTGTGGGGTAAAAATATAATTTGAAAAAAATATATCCATTGGCACCATGTGGCTGCCACATCAAGCCCTTTATGGCTATGTTCGGACTCTTTTAGTCTTTAATATCTGCCGCACTATTATCTTAGGGATAATTCCTTGGTGTAGTGGTTGAAAAGTACTTTTTGAAAGTCTCAATGACTTTGTTAGTACAGGTTCAAATCTTGCTAGTTGCATTTTCTTTCCCTATTACCAACAATGGACTTGTTAGAAAGCTAATAAAAAATAAAACATATCTATTGTAGATTTATACATAATAAATCATATATTGGTAATTTAAATTAAATAAAATCATAACCTTTTTAAATGAATATTCCTTTTCATTTCTGATTGAAGAAGCTTGCCTTACCTATTCTCCTTCATGCACACAACAATCTATTTGTTTTTATTGTTATAAAGCGGCTATTAGAGTACTCCATAAGGAATATCTTTTGACCTTGATAGTGCCTTAAGAATGACGAGAAAAAGAAAAAAAAAGTTTTTTTTTTATTTTTTTGAATTACAAAATAACTTATGTTCACTCTTGGTTGTGTGAAAAAATCATTATGTCTATTCACTATTTATAGATGTATTAGAGATATAGAGATAGGATATTTCTTTTAAATTTAAACAAATTAAATTTAAATATAATAGATCATTACATAGATAATCATTACAAATTAAATTTAAATCTATATTCTATCCTAAACGTTTTCAATTATTCAATTAAGAAATATAATAATAATAAAAAATATTAATTAATTAAATATTTATTAATTATTTATAAATAATTAACAAAGTTGCATACCATGTGGACACACCACATTTAACTGCAACATTAACAAAAACATAACAAAATAACTTCATACCGAAAGTCTAATAAGCTAGTTTCTCCCAAAGATTTCTTCTCTTAGTGCAATTTAATTTGTGAAATTTGTCAAGTTGGTAAAAACAAATGTTTCTTATAATGTTATTTGTTTTAAGAATTTTAAAAATATGGTTGAAAATCAATACTGCAATAAGATTAAAATTTTCCAATGTGATGGTATTAAGGAGTTTGTTAAAGGTATTTTTACACAATTATTCAACACTTATGATATATCACTTCGCAATGGAGGGAAAGAGGTCTAGTAAGAGCCATATCTTCAAAAATTAAAAATTTTTATAATGCAATTTGGATTTTTTTTTAATTTTTAAATTTTATCTTTATAAATATTAAATTTTTAATATGAGTATTTTATAAATATTATCTTTACTTATAAACACAAAATCTTGACTTTGTTATTATCATTTCGTATTTCATGCCCACATGATGGTAAATAAAATGATTTTGTTGAGAAAAAATAGAAACATATTCAGGGGATGAGTCTCAGAATGTTACTTCAAGCATGTTTTCCTCCGTCACTTTAGCACGTGGCACTTTCCATAGCAGCCCATGTATGATTAAAAGAAATTGGAGCGAGTTTGCGAGGAAGACAGAAGAATCCAAACGTAAGTAAGGTGACAAAGCAAGAATTAACGGCAGTCTTAAACAGAGGAAAAAGTTGCATACACTAATGATGGAAAGTAGAACAAGAAAAAGGGTGACATCATCACTAGCCAAACTTTGACAAGTGACAAGTGATCTGAATCGAACTTCATTGGTTCGTGGACATCAATTCCCGACAAAGCGCGTGAAAAAACCATGCTGATGTATTAACAATCATGCATCTCTATTTAAGACTTTTATAACATAAAAAAGAAAAATCAAACACCAATTGAAGCGCAGCCAAATCTAGAGGAAAGACAGACAGCTCTTTCCATCCTCGTTGCAATTTTGGCCTCACCACTTACTTGGCAAAGCCAAACTGGTAAGTGTTGAGGCAGTTTGATTGGATTCCAACCATATAAACAATTTTATGTTCACATCTATGTTCCAAGTTACGACCAAATTTTCAATGCCTTTAACTCCTCCCAAGGTCTATGCTCTGTCGTAAACTTTGCCAGACCAGACCAGAATCCTTTGGTCTGCTCAACTGCAAGAAAAATAGTCTTATATAATCTCTGGTATGCTTTGTTGTCCATCTTCTTCTCCTATTTTTGTATGTTTGTGTTGCTGGTGATATATATATATATATACATATATATATATATTTTGGTTGTGTTGGTCTGGATAAGAATGGATCTGTGTAATCTCCGGGACTTAGCATTTCTGGGTTCAGTTTTAAGTGTTTTTTTTTTTTGGTTTTTTGCATGTTTTAGCTTTGACTCTTGGTGGGGTTTCTTTTCTTTCTGAGTTGTCTTGGGCAATTTGGATTTCAAAGGCTTATTTAAAAGTGGTTTGGCTATGTCAAATGCTCAATAAAATAGGAGTATATGTTTGGTATTCCTTTCTTTTCTGAGTTCTTATGCTACCTCAACTGCATTGGTATTTGAATCATCTCTTTCAAGGATAATATTAGCCCTTTTCTGTTAATGTTTTTATGGTGATAATTTCGATTACGTTATCGCCTTCGGTGTCTTATCACATCGAGAGTGGTAGTTGCTGGTTAGAGAAGTTTTTATGGAAAGAGTGGAGTGCTACTTATGAATTTCAATTGCTTGCCCAATTATCGAAAATTAGCGATACAAGATTTCTTTTTTCTATGGGGGCTGTCTAATTGGATTTAAGCATATAAACAACCTTGTAAGCAGGGTGCTTTGACAATTGACCAGAAGAACCCTTGTTGCAATCTGGAGCATTGAAACAGAAGGTGCTTTACAATTTTAACTTTTCTATTTATAACGGCTTAGGTACCCATAACCTTTTTCTTGCAATTCACAGAACTTCACAGGGTACCTCTTTTTATGTTTATAAGTTTGTGATTATGGTGTGTTAGACTGATATTAGATGGCAGTGTTTTTCTAGCCTTTTGGCCTTTGAGGTTTTGTAAAAGCTATGGTTTTTATGCCAAATTTTCTACTCAAATGTTTGGCCTGTTGGGCACTTGGAGACATGAGATTCCTATCCTCCTATATCTGACACTTTCCTGGACTTTTCTCTTAGGATTTTGTTTTACCTACTTAAGGAATTCATACAATTAAGCTTTATCGACTGAAGAAACTTTTGCAGTTTGGAGGTGCTCGAATTTGAAAATTATGCATGATTGACATTTTCCTGCTTTCTTTGACACATGTTGTCATTCAACATGCAAATAAATAGCAAAGTGCTGTTAACTGTATATGTTGGATGTTATGTTATTAGAAATTAGATCGCTTAATAGCCTTATCTGCATGTCTGACACCTTGTATCTGTAGTGAAACATAACACTTGTTTCCTAGTTCACAAATCATGGCATCCAAGTAGTAGTTGCCTGCTTATCTCCATCAGCACAGCAATTTTGATTATCGAAGTAGGTGATATTTGTTTTGATAGCATTCAATAAAACTTTTTGGCGAATTTGCTCTGGTACATAGTGACAGCAAAGGATTAAAAAACTATCATGCAGATGATATTAAAGAGAAGGTTGACTTTTTTATGTCGACGCCTGGAATCTCACCACAAGGGTTCCAAAATATTGCTGCTGTAGTCATTAGAAAAATTCTCCAATGGCTTATAAAATATAGTATATTCCTCAACTATGTCTCTATGTTGTAACTTTTGTGTTTGAACTCAGTATGACTTGTTTAAGCAACTAGTATCAGGAAGAGAAATCATATTTACACTGAAAATGCAAAATGCTTTTACGCAGCATTCAGAGTATCAACAATTTCAAAACTTACTGTTGGTGAAATTTCAGATTTAACACTGTATTAGTATTTAATTGCTTATAAATCCTTTATTGTGCACTTTCAGTTGAATTTGGAGATTTACTTTTTAGGATTCGGGGTCTGTTAGCTACAGTTTGTGGTTTAGGAAACTTAATTTTTAGATCTCATAGCTTCACAATATGTAAAAACAAAAGAAGGATTCTAAGACAGATGAGGCTGTGGATTTTGCCATTTAAAAATATTGGAGAAGATTGTGATGCTATTTTGGGAATCAATAAGCTTACAGTATTATTTTGGAACTTGGGGTTGGTAAGGCATTTTTAGAGGTTTGAGGAATTAAAGTTTAGTACTAGCGGAACGCTGTAAAGATTTTTTGAAAAATTTTAGTTTTGCTACTAGCAAAAACTCTATTAAGGGCTCTGTGAAGGCAGCTTTTGATTTGTTATGGAAGTGCTGGCGACTGAGGTTTTTTGCAGACCTGGGTAGCAGTGCAGCAGATGATGGAGGCATTTACCTTCTGTTGTGTATCCTATGTTTCTTCAACATACGATCATATCTCAAACTGAGGAATTTCACTCTTGTGACTGTCAAAAGTAAGGATTGGGAGGTCCCATTTTTTTTGCAACCACATCTCTTTTCTCAATTTCATAGCATGTTTCTGCTGAGCATTTAAATAATGCCTTCAGATTGCATTGCTGTTTGTCCTAGCAGCGTTAGATATTGTTATTAATCAATTGTAGACAGTTATATGACCAAAAGAAAAAATGATAGACAGCTGTATAGAAAGAACCTCTCTTTTTGATTTTCCCTTTAGAAGGAGTTTTTCTACTGGTATGTGGGCCTTGGTTTACTCAAGGGAAGATAGCCTTCTTCCATCCCATGAACTGCACCCTCCTATTGAACATACGACCTCAAAGTTTTAACCTTTGGAGTGCTCCCTTGGGGACCCTTCAGAACAAAATTATTTTGTCAAGGTAGTGGAATTTCTGTAGCTTCCTGGTTATGGCAAGTAAATACTATTCTAAAGTATGTAACTGAAAAGATTTACTGTGTGAGTACTAAATTCCTATAGTGTGTCTTTCTAGTTCTGAGATGGATCATATTTTGGGACTTATGATATTTTGAAGAAGTTGCATCTCATGTGAGAATGAATTAATACTAATTGGTTCTATTACTCTGTCAGGTATGAAAGTGAAAACCTCTGTTCATTGCAAAGGTGCTGAAATCTCTATGAGGCTCTTAGCTTATTAAACTTAACTTTTTCATAATAAGTTTACAACTGATGTCACCCAGATCATGCATTTTAATGCTTCTTAGCTTTTTCTGGAACTATCTTTGTTCCTGGTTATGGCATGGAAACATATAGCGATCAGCCAAGACATCTAATACTTTTACTTCTTATGATGTGAGCTGTTGCACGCATTTAAAACTAATCATTTGAAATTTTTTTCAATATGGTTAATTGGATTTCATTTGTATAAGATTTTTGTTTTCTTACAATAAACCCAATGCTGTTATGCTGATTGCTTAACTTCTATTCTGTTTGACAGGCCCTTTCGTGGGAAGGCATTGTTTATTTATGTTGTCTTAAAATGACAATGGATTGGATTTTATAGTTCCTTTATCCTCAAAGTCAGTGGATTGATTTAATGCTTATTTTCTTCCCATTTTCAGCTGATCAGCAACACTGCTTCAGGTTTTAAGAGTTGATTATTTGAAGAATGTAACCTTTTTTGGTGATAACAGACTGCAGTCCTTGCATAGACCTGCAGACTGTATTCACATATTCTGGCAGACACTTATTTTAGTGGAGGTTTAATCTTGAAGCAGCCTTGAGGTTCAATCACTGCAATGCCATTCAGGATCTGTGGTTCTCATTCTTGACTTCTAAAATATTTTGGTATTTGTCAATTTGATAGCTGGATGAAGGTTGGGATGTCATCCAAGACAATGAATCACCCTAGCTATATATCTGTAACACAAGGTGAGCCTAGCAAGGGAATTGGAGAGTCATATCATACTGCTGCTTCCCCAATTCATAATTTTCTAAGTATCGGATCAGAAGGTCAATCTTCATTGGCTGGTGAATGTTCATCTCCACATCCATTTCCTTTTATACGAACAGAATCATTTAAGAATAATCTAAAATCTGCGCCAAGTAGCCGCATTTCTCCAGGTTCGCATGCTAAGAGTGCATTTTCACGTTCTTCTGTGTTCTGTACCAGTTTATATTTGTCATCTTCATCTACATCTGAAACCCAACGACAGCTTGGAAATTTGCCATTTCTTCCACATCCTCCTACATGCAGCCAGTCCATATCCGCTGTTGATTCATCAAAATCTCCGGTGGTGTTTAGTGAGGATTTGCGCAATCCATATAATGAAGACCACTCAGAAATTATTATGAAGGACTTCCTTAATTTTCCTGGAGATGATTGTGATGGTAACTTTCATGGTTTGCATTGTGAAAGTGATAATTTCACCCTTACCGAACAATTAGAGCTACAATTTTTGTCTGATGAACTGGACATAGCTATCGCTGACCATGGAGAAAATCCCAGACTTGACGTAAGTATGTTGCAGCTATCAATGATTCTTGATAATATCTAACTGTTGATACTGATTTTATTTAAGGTTGAGTGAGATATGTTTTTTCATTAAAAGACATTTTGAAGTGAAACCTGAAACAGAAAACAAAAAGGGACAGTTTGCACTTGTTCTTATCCTTTTCTTGCTTTAAATACTGATACCCATATAGGAAATATATGAAACACCTCAAAAGCTGAATGTAGCATTGACATGCAATCAAAATTCTGCTTCTGTGGCACCATCTATTGATGCTCCCGCAAGTATTCAACTGTCTGGGCCAGCAGCTGTTCCCAAACTGAGAATGAGATGGACTCCGGAGCTCCATGAGTGTTTTGTTGAGGCTGTAGGCAAGCTTGATGGGCCTGAAAGTAAGTAGGTTATGTTGCCCATTCTAAAGATAAACATGTCTTAGGGTTTTTTATGTTATTAATTTAAGGAGTTTCGTTTGTATTCCTGTATGAAATTGCGATTTTTTTCCTATCAATTTAGTATATTATGAATAATCTGAAATATGTTGCCATAATTAGAACTCACTATTTTAATACATGATGCAGAGGCAACTCCAAAGGGTGTATTAAAGCTTATGAATGTTGAAGGCTTGACTATCTACCATGTGAAGAGCCACTTACAGGTACTTAAGTAATTCTATAAGGTGAATGAAGAATATATTCTGAGTTAGTTACTTCTGATATTGATCCTTTTTTCCTGATTATCTACCATTTACCTTTACAGAAGTATCGACTTGCCAAATATATGCCAGAGAAGAAAGAAGGTAATGGGTTCATTATCAAAAATAGCTTGTCCTTATGGCTATTGTTATCATCCAATTTTCCTGTAAAACCAATATTTAAGTTAGTTTTTATATATCATCTATTCAGTTTTGTCAACTTTATGCTTTTGTGCACAATTAAAATTTATTTTGCAGAGAAACATTGTTGACTACTGGCAATATTTTCACTATTCTATTTTGCAACTGCTAGACATATTTTTTAAAATAGAAATATTTACTACCATATTTCTTTGTAGTAAGCATGTTTCACAAAAAATTTGACATGTTTTTGCCCCTTCGGACTTTCAGAGAAGAAGACTTCCAGCTCTGAAGAAAAGAAAGCAGCTTTAAGTAGCAATGAGAGTGATGGAAAGAAAAAAGGGTAGCTGTTGTTTTCTTTTCTTTAAAGCAACTCTACTTTCTCATTTTCTCTTCTAAGACACTAGGTTAAATGCTGTTTCACCTTTTTTTGTCCTAGGGGTACGCATATCACTGAAGCTCTGCGCATGCAGATGGAAGTACAGAAACAATTACATGAACAGCTTGAGGTATTATGTTTGCATAGCCAGGATATTGAAATTGACTATTATGAAACACACCTATTATTATCAAATTTGTCATGCTTACTTTGTCTCTCGATTTGGTAAATCAGTTTCCCCACCAGTAGTTATTCTTAATATAGTGTTGTTATTGTTGGAAATTGGTCTTGCTTGCTCACTCAGATGAATTATGGATGTCTTTATCATCTCTTCTAGGAGATTGTCTCAGTTTACGGATGCATCTGACACCAATGGCATATCATTCATTTATGTTAGCTGTGTCTTCATTTTCTTTTCTATTAGTCCTTGTCCTTGTTCAGTACTCCTTGTGTCCCTCTGAAAAGCTGAATAATATAAGAACAAAGCCCGAACTAGAATTGGATGGTATAACTTCATAATTATAAGCTGATACAATAATTGGTCCATTATGTGCTTTTCTGATTGATTTTAACTTGCTCTGATTGATTACAGCTACAAAGGTCACTTCAGTTACGCATAGAGGAACATGCAAGGTATTTGCAGAAGATCTTGGAGGAACAACAGAAAGCTGGCAGTGCCTTAATTCCTTCACTAAGCTTGTCAACACCGACTGATCCAAGCCAAAACTCAGAATTGCAACCTTCTTCATCTGCTATTGCTTCACCTTCCCAACCTTCCGAGTCTAAAACCGAGTTATCATCATCTCTGCCATCAAAGCATAAAGCTCCTGAAGTCAATGATTGTGAACCTGAATCAAGTCCCAAAAAGCTTCGCATCGAGAACAAGCCAGAGTCAGCTGCAGATGAAGCCGTAGTAGAGAATCCTGTGCAATAACAGCTTCACTCAATTCAACTCTTAGTTTTCCTTCAATGCATCAGCTTCTGTATCACCCCAGCTTTTGTAGATTCATTAATCCAGTGTAAAATAGTCATTGAATTTAGATTTGCTTCATCTGTGTCTATGACATTTGTGAAATTTGGACAATTGGGAAGAAGAAAGACAGCTCTTTCCATCTGTGAACTTCAGAAGCAAAATATTTGTGGGTCAAGCTATTGAATTGGTTTTTGATAATGAATCAGCTTTAGTTCTTTCTGTAATTTTCTTCTAAATAAATGTGCTTTAATTCCAGTTCTTTTGATTTCTACCAATTACTGCACAAGTCACAATAACCTTTCAATTACTTTGTAAAAATAAAATAAAATAAAATGGAAAAAGAAAGTCCAGAAATGTTAAGAATGCTGAGCAAGGGAACAACAGAACCCTAAATAAATATTTATTAGGATAAAATTTTCTTACATTCTTTGTTCAATTCTTTTCACATGACATCCCGAGCTTTCTTTCTCTTGATAAGCATCTTATGAACATCTTTCTTCTCAATTAGTATCCTATGATAACCTCTGTTTTCACAGAATTAAACTGTTAATTTGGTTTCGTAAATATTATAAAAATATCATTAAACGTGAATAAAGAAGTCAACTTTGAGTTAAAGAGTATTCTAAAAATTTTAGTAGATAAAATTAATAATCTAATTTCTTGTCGAAATAGAAATTATCCGTAAGATGTTAATTGAAAAAAACAAATATAGATATCATATGAGAAAAATTGAAACTACATAAAATATAGTCACAGAATTTTTTTTAATACAAGAGGGTGTATTGTGGCTGGAATTGAATATACCCTTTGATTTTTATTTTTTTTTAAGTATGCATTGTTATTACCAAGAACCAAAGCCTAAATTAACTTTGGACTTGATGATTACATATAGAAACTCAAACAAATAACCCCCAATAGCAAGGTACCTGGAGTTGGAGATGTCCAGATACTTCAACTTCTTCCCGATTACTGCTGACGATGCTGCAGTCCCAATTTTACTTGTCTGTACACATTATTCTGAAAAGAAGTGTCTCAGGTGCCACATTCTCCACGTAACCAGACTTCTCTATACACATTGTTCTATAAAAAGAGGAACTGACCCAGGTCAGGTGCCACATTCTCTTTTGTTCACCTTTGATTCATAAATTCATTTGTGTATAACTCATGTGATTGGCAAATAATAAAAACACTACTCTGATGGCTTGTAATTCTGCAAAATTCAAGTCCCCTACACTACTTGACTTCGAGAAAATAATCTTAGTTAAACCACCATAATCACGTAAAATGCCACCAAGTTGGCTCTTACCCATACTGCAACATGCAATTTAATGAGGCCATACAATTTTAAAACATCCCACACCTTTCCACTAAGAACAATCTCATTACGAAATATAGCCACATTGACCATCTAATTACATAAAATGCAAGCAACCGAACTCTTTGTCGATCACCACATTCTAAACTTTCCAAGACTCACAACATGTAGAGAATGGATGTCGTATAGTTTATATCATCTACTTACGCAACATATAAAGGATCTTTTCCTCACCAATTAATCCTCTTTTCGAAAGCTTCGTCTTAATAGCTATCTTTTCCCACATTAGTTACCATACAAATACCTTAATTTTGTAAAGAGGAAAGCCCAACCAAATTTTCTTGCACAACTCACTATTTTCGCGATGAGAGTTTAATGCAAGTTTGCAAAAAGATAGAGGAATACTTATCAGTAGATGTAGCTTTCCAAATTACCCCACCTTGCATATCTTCACTCAAGGTATATTCTCGAAGATGACTCCACAATCTTGTCCAATGCTGAAATTTCCAAACAAATAACTGTCTTCATAACTCGATGTTCCATTCCCATCTATAATTAATCCATTCCCCATATTTGCATAGCCATCCATCTTTATTTACTGCCAAGGCGAATAATCGTGGGAACTCCCTTTGCAGAATCATGCCCTTTAACCATGCATCATGCCAGAACGATATTGATTTCCCACCACTTAGAATAACTCCCATGTTATTGTTAGCTGATACCTGAAAAATGAACTTATCGATAGGAATAAAATGGAGATATGATATTTTTCCTAGTGTTTGAACATTTACGAGTGACAGTAGCTTTAGGTAACAAGGCACACAGATTGTAGTCATTCTTTGCTATCACGATTTCTCTCCGTCGGTTTCTCCGTTTGTTCCCTAACCTCCACAACCATTTAATAAGCAAAGCCTTACTCCTAATTTCAAGATCGATTAATCTAAGCCCTCCCATTTCTTTGTAGTCACAAACATTGTCTCATTTAACATAATGAACTCGACCATTCTGATTATTATCAATCCCATTTCTGGGACTTGATTGGTACAAGAACGTACGTGGATAAGGCCCACTAGGCCTAAGAAAGCTTATCAATCAACACGTGTGGGCTTGTCATTCACCACATTCATACAAATAATCATTCAATACACGCATAAATATCATTACATAGTATGAAACTTCTCAAAAGTGTGGCATTTCATTGTTTAATCAAAACTATAGTATAACATATAGTTTTTGTGGTCCAACATGAATCACATATCGTTATCATATATGGTCCTTTCAATAGGTATCATCATCTATACGCACCTTTTTTTGTGTTCAATAGAATAATCCATAATCATAAAGTAAACATGAGTATCTCAATACTAATTGATAATACCAAATATCAACATTTAATACAAACTATATAAGACTCGACTCAACACAATACGGATTGTAACGACACTAGAAGGCTAGAAGGAAGGCATTATCACACCTATCAAAGAAAATTAAGCTACTCCTCCACAAGGAGTCAATCCAAGTGAGCTGCTAATCTGTAAAAATAAGGAAAACTAACGAGTGATTCACAAAGACTCTATGAGTAGATGCAAGAATGCAACAAGCTAAGGGAAACAGTTTTTGCAAAAACCCGTGATAAGATCATTTTAAAACATTCACTAACATCATTCAAACCATTTCCCATAAATGCAATTGAGATCCATGATACATAAACGATTTGATAAAACAATTTAACTCCAAGTACAAAATATTTGCAAGGAGAAAAACAAGAGAGTTCACATAACGAACACCGGTACCTTCACCTTAGGCAACGATATTAATCTTCACACAACCTTCGAGCATTATCTCTCATATTGAGATCTAAAAGTACCATTCAAGTCTTCATACTCACTAGTTCTATAATATTCATTCAACACATGAACACATAACTTGAACAATCAAACACATCTTCATTTCATACAAGTACAATATCATTGAACTCACTTTTATATATATATATATATATATATATATATATCACAATATCAAATTGTTGGCGAAAAAAAGGGTAACCTCACATTGTTGACTATATTGGGAGATGGGTATGTTTTCCTAACTCATGATTATAAGGGTTTGTGGTATTCTTACCTCTACATTTGGCTATGATAATGTGTGGTATTCTCACCCTCACCCTAGCTAGGATAACGTGTGGTATTTTCACCCCATGTTTGACTAGAACAATGTGGGTATTCTTATCCCCATATCTAGTTATATTTATATGATATTCTTAGCCCCGCATCTAGTTATATTCATGTGGTATTCTTACCCCCACATATGGTTATACAAAATTCATACTTTTATAACACAATAGTAGTTCACAATTCATCTCAAAATAAAACGAGTACCTTACTTTACATTACATTTTATCATTCGTTTCATGTACTTACTAATGGGCTTCTATACATCCACACATACAATCCTCAAATCATAGAGACTTATTCATCCACTTTAGCATTCTATATTAGTCGGCATTCTATCATTCACGTTCACCTTCTCATAGAGATGACTCTAATAATCCACACTAGCACATACATCTTGGTAGGCTTTCTAACATTTCATAATCAAATATTTGGGTGGGTGTCTATTCATCCACCTAGGCATGTATTTAGACACGCGCCAATCGTGCCTTATTTATCCATCCTAGGAGATTTTGAACGAAACTATTTGAAAGGGCTTGTCTCCCTTGTTGAAAACTAATATGTAGTAAATATAGTAGAGATATTTACTTACACAAGGGTTCGAAAAACTTCATCGAAAACATTTGTGCTTAAGTATATACATTTATCGATATTAAAATACCATTCAAATCATGCAAGTCAACGAAGTGATAAATCATGCTAAGCTATACAATATAAAATATTATAAAGAGGTGTACTCACTCACCTTGACAAGAAGCATATTCTTTCCTAAGCTTCGAGTTGCCAAAACCTTGCTTGTCTATAATCTCGAGCTCTATCAATCACCTAGCACAACAAATACCATAAGTCTCCTAGTTTTCGGCGAAAGCCTTCATTTTAAATATCCTTCATTTTAATTCCAACAAGCCTTCAAACTTCAATCTAAAATTATTTATTAAAAGACCTTAAGTATCTTGACCTCCACAACATTTTTGAAGAGTAAAAACCCCTAAAATCTTCAGCTCCAAAAAGGATTAATAAGTTGAAATTTGTAGAAAAGGGTGTTAGGTTAAACCCATAAGCCCTAAAACTTAAAAATAGTGAATCCCACCTTAGATTCGAGTTTGGAAGTTTGAATCCTTGCTAAATGGGGTCTTTGATGGTTGTAGGAGGGTTTGGGGGCTATTGGAAAGTGAATGGAGGCTAAAGGATGAAAAATAAGAAGTAGGGCTCAAGTTAGGGCTTATATTTTTTCCATACTAGACCCTAAGGATTGCCTTTTAAATCCCAGGAGTTGATCTTTGGGCATATTTTTTCTTCCTATGTCAATAGAGATAAACCCTTTACCTTTCAGGGGGTCGATCTTTTTGATTTCCTATAGTTATTGTTAGGTTCTAACTTATAGGGATCAACCGTTCAACCCTTGAGAGTCAATTCTTGTGTTTTCAAAAACTTTTTCCAAGACTTTTATTGTGCAAGGAACGACCCTCCCTTCCTCAAGAATCAATCCTTGATAATTCCAAAACCTAACTAAGGCTCAAATACTTCTAGGGGTCAACCCTTCATGCTTTAATTTACAAAAACATATTCCTTTGGTTTCCTTTTATTGCCATTCTTTCAACCAACAATCATCTATACATATACACCACTATTTTTATAAAGAATCATAATCAAATAATTGGGAAAAATTCAATAAAAAATGAATACTTAAAAATCAAGTATAGCTCATCAATACTCAAAATCACCAAACTCCACATTAAATTGCTCAACTTTGATTTTAATAAAGTAACTTTACCTCTATGAGATAACAATTTTGACTTCTACCTTTCCAATTTTGCTTCAAAATGCTCCACCATTAGTTTTCAAATTTTCAATGAAGCCTAATTAGCTCCTTATGGTAAACCCAAATACATAGATGGTAAGACAACTACTTTACAATGTATTCTAGCAGCCAATGTCTCCAATTCTTCCACATTCCCAACAGCTAGAAGACTACTTTTCAAAAAGTTTATCTTCAATCTCGACACAATTTGAAAACTGCGTAATACTCTTTTCATGTTAAGTAAACACTTCAGGTTGGGTTGGTAAAAAAGTAAGGTATCATCAAGATATTGTAAGTGAGACAAATTTAAACCTTGATCACTAATTGGAATATCACTGTAGATATTCTTTTTTATGGTCATAACCATCAGAGAGTTGAACATCTCGACTACCATATTAAACAAAAACTAATGACAAAGGACACTTTTGCCATAACTTTTTTTTCAATTTTACTAGTTTAGTGGGTGACCCATTTACAAGGACAGATACTAAGATAGTTGAAACACACTCCATGATCCATTTTCACCACCTTCTCCTAAATCCTATCTTTTCCATTGTCAACTCAAGGAATCCCCCAAGCACATTGTCATATGCCTTTTCAAAAATCACCTTTAGCATTAAACCCCCACCATTATTCTCTTGCATTAAATCATCCATCGTATTGGCTATTAATGCACAATTTAATAATTTTCTTCCTTCCACAAAAGCAAATTGATAGACCCTAATAACTTCACCTAGTACTCTCTTCAGTTGCCTTTCTAAGAGCTTAGCAATAATCTAGTATACATAAACCATTAGACTAATAAGATGGTATTCCCCAATAGCATTAGGTTTTTTATCTTTGGAATCAAAGTGATGAAACTTTCATTTACCCCATGTCCTATCCTTCTTGTACTATAAAAATTAATGTTGTTTAATTTTTTACCTACGTAACTATACGTATCAAACAAATAATATAATATAAGTAGTGTATCGATCTCATAGAGAATTGAATTAATTCTTACTATTAAATACTCAAATTAATACACCCTAATTTTATCCAAATAATTAAAATTTAAAATTGTTAAGAAGAAAAATTAAAACTATCAAACTAAAATAAAACTAATCTAAAATTAACAAGCAAAATTATTTAAAAAACAAACTCGATCACCTATTAGACCTAAGATTATGATATCCCTTAATACTTCATCATAATATTATTTTTCTCTCCTCACTTAGTTCAATGGATTAAGTTGTTAATCTAGATTCTTAAATTATTTATAAGTCTTTGTCGAGTTGATTATAAAAACAACTCTCCAATTAACTTACTATATGTTTCTGTAAATTAAATTAAAGAAAAATTCATTAATTTCATACTCTACTTCTGACTACATATGACTTATAGGTGTATGTCTATCCTATATGCAAAACAACCACCTAATCAACTAAGTGCATTCAATCATACACTATTCTATTCAAGGTCTACTATAAATCTCCTTCATCAAGGTTTAATTTAGGTTTTCATACCAATCTAATTGGTGGCCAATCAACCAGAAGCATTAAGAATAAAATAGAATAAATAACTTAAAACCATTAAACATAAACAAAAGAGAGATAACTAATTCAAACTAATTCGAACTACGTATTGAGTTTAATCATAATCCTAGATAACTAAATTAGTTTCCTAAAATAACAATCATCATCACCAAATAAAATTCAAACATTGAAACCAAAATAAGAAAAATAAAAGAATAACACAAAGAATAAAGAAACTTTAAGAGTTGAAATCTTAATCTCCAAATCTTCCTGAATCTTTCAATTTCTTTTTAGCTCCAATGAAACTTTTATTCACTAAGTTTGTGGCTGAATTTTAGCTTTAAGTATTGTTTTCATGCCTTTAAAATTCCTCTAAAAGGTTGCTTAAATAGGGTACAAGTTTGTGTCAAGAAATAAGTTTAATCCAAAAAGGATTTTGCAATATTTTCTTCCAGTGCTGTGACTCTCATTCCCTAGAGCCATGGCCATCACATCTCTGTGTTGGTGCCCATGTTCTTGGTCCTTTTTAGCACTGCGGTCCTCATCATCTAGAGTCACGGCTCTCAATGTTATGTTCTGACTTTCGCGCTCTTGATGCAGTCCTTCAACTTTGATAAAGATTTCAATCACCTTTCAATCAGAATTGGGTGAAGTGATGAAAGTTGTATATTCTTCTCTTAAAATTCCAATGGTTCAAGAATTACTTTATTTGAAGTTCTTTAGAGAAAGTTATGATCAAAATACGAAAATATGTGTAGTGAAGGTTTGCATCTCATGAACACCCAACTTGACAACTTTTTGCCTTGTTAATTGCAAACCTACAAAATCATCAAATTTTATGACTTATAAAAAACTCCACTTATTATAATAATCTATATAAAAAATTGATATCTAATTTGACTTTGTATTTTCCATTAATGATTAAACTTAAAACTCATAGCATGTTTGGTTGGTGGAATGGCTAAGTCATTCCCCCTTTATTCCCAAGGAATTTTGATTCTTTTATTTGGTTGAGAAATAGTCCAAGGAATAGTCATTTCATAGGAATGGCTATTCTTCAAAATCCTCCAAAACTAAGGAATAACTAATACCATCCTCCCCCATGGTATTAGCTATTCCATAGTTTGAGGAATAAACTCAAAAAATCATAAAAACCAAAATACCTTTTACAAGTTTGAAAAATTACAACTCTATTTATATAAAATATTATTTTTTCTCTCCCTTTTTCTTCTTCCTTGATTCCAACTTTTAATAAAATATTAATAATTTAACATATTAATATTAAATTATAAATAAAATATTAATAATTTAAAATAATAAAAAATAAATTATAAATAAAATAAATATTTAAATTATAAGTTTATAATAAAATAAATTATAAATTATTCCTATTTAAAAAAATTAAAAATAAATAAGCATAATATCATTTAAATTATATATAAAATATTAATAAATAAATAATCAATTATTAATATTTTAAATAAATTACCAATTATTAATATTTAAAAATAAAATAAAAAGAAAGAAAATAAAAAAATTGATCATAATAATATTTAAATTAAATAAAGTATTGATATTTTAAAATATTAATGATTAAATTATTAATATTTTAAATAAATAATCAATTATTAATATTTAAAAATAAAATAAAATAAAATAATTTATCATAATAATATTTAAATTAAATAAAATATTAATATTTTAAAATATTAATGACCAAATTATAAATGAAATATTTATATTTAAATGGTCAATTATTAATATTTTAAATAAATTTTAGATTATTAATATTTAAAAAATATAATAAAATTAAATAGTAATATAAATAATAAAGGGTGTTTTTATCTTTTTATTTTCTATTTCTTTCTTATTCCAAAATTATTGTTGCCAACCAAACACTGCAATAAATCATAATAATTATTTCTATTTTATTCCATTCATCGTGCCAAACAAAGTAATAACTATTCTATTCTATTCCCACCTCATTCTATTCCCACATAATAACTATTCTATTCCATTCCTGCCTATTCCACCAGCCAAACGTAACCTCAAAAGTAAATTTCCTTTACTACAAAAATAAATTTTTGTGAAAGCGTGTAAAAACTTAATTTTATGATAAACTAATATATTCATAATAAAATTTTTACCATAAAAACTGATGATTAAGAACAATATGCAAATTAAATCATATTCTTTTATAATGGTTTAAATTTTGCGTTCTCATTTTTATGTTTTATCTTCCACCCATGTAATAAATATCATACCGGTAGCTATTATTATGGCATATCTTTTTTTGAAAAAAGTTATTTTATGGTATTATCTCTATCATGTATTTTTAATTATTGTAGTATTCGATATACACTTGTTTTTAGTAGTTATAAATTAGTTGGATTATACATACACGTGTTTATATCAAGACCAGATTTTCAATCAAAAAATCATTCTTAATAAGTGGAGGAAGGTCCTTATAAATCCAAGATTTATCTCATCTTTTATTTATGTAGGATCCATGACATTCTACCTCACACCCCACTTAATTGTGTAGCTTGTTCACCAATAAAGGAAAATGACCTACCTTGATCTATGCCCATCTCGGCCCTAGGATATTTTATAAGAAATCTCATATCAGTGAAGATTTTGATATATTTTGATACCACTTATGATGAGTTTATATTTTTAACTCAAAAGATATACTTGTTCAGAGAAAGAAGACTTTAATAAGTTCAAAACTCATCTTATCTCTTATTGATATGAAATCCTTGACATTTGTACATGTATGTATCATGCACACCAAATTTTGATAATTACTAATAGAAACATAGGAATGAAGATTTTAATAAGTTCAAAACTCATCTTATCTCTTACTGATATGAAATCCTTGACATTTATACATGTATGTATCACGCACATCAAATTTTGATAATTATTAATAAAAACATGTTATTATTATCCTATATATTGATAAAGAAAAAATTACAAGGATTTTAACTTATTATGTATTCTTTTATTTAAAAAAGTTAACATTAATTATAATAATCCAAATAAAAATTTGAAAGCTAATTTGATTGTGCATTCGCCATTAACGATTAAACTCAAAACTCAAAACTCAAAAATAAATCATTGTCACAACAAAAACAAATTTTCATGAAAGCGTGTAAAAATCTAATTTTATGATAAACTAATATATTTAATTTTTTACATCAAAATTAATGATTAAGAGTAATACGAAAATCAAATCATATTCCCTTAAAATGAGTTATGTTAAGTTTTTATGTTCATATCTTTATGTTTTATCTTCCACCCGTGTAATGAATGCCATTCCAGTGACTATTATTATGATATTATACTTTTTTGGTAAATACTATAATTATGGTATTATCTCTATCATATACTTGAAATGTCTTATTATTTGGTGTACACGTTTTTTTAATAGTTTTTCCTTTTGATCATTTTTATATATTAGTTGGATTATACATACACAAGTTTGTTCATGTATATATCACACATATCAAATTTTGATAATTACTTATAAAAACAAATTATTGTTATTTTATACATTGAAAAATAAAAAATTACAAAAATTTTTAACTTATTATGTGTTTTTTAGAAAAGTTAACATTTATTACTATAATTAAAATAAAATTTTGAAATCTGATTTGATTGTGCATTTACCATTAATGATTAAACTCAAAACTCAAAATAAATCATCGTCACTACAAAACAAATTTTCGTGAAAGCATATAAAAACCTAATGTTATGATAAACTAAAATATTCAAATTTTTACCATCAAAATTGATGACTAAGAGTAAGACAAAAATTAAATCATATTCCCTTAAAATGAGTTATGTTAAGTTTTAGCATTCATATTTTTATATTTTATCTTCCACCCATGTAATGAATGTCATACCGTTGACTATCATTATGGTATTATATATCCTTTTTTGAAAAATGTTATTATGATGATATTATCTCGGTCATATATTTGTACTTATTGTAAAATTTTCTCTGTTATGTATTTATAATGCCTTCTTATTCAGAGTACACTTGTTTTTAGTAATTATATATTAGTTGGATTATACATACACATTTTTATGTTACAAGAGCATATTTTAATTAAAAAGACATTCTTATTAGATGGAGAAATGTCCTTATAAGCCTATAACTCATCCCATCTTTTATTGATGTAGTATTCAGGACATTCTACCTACACCATACTCAATTGTGTAGCTTTTCACCTTTAGATGAGAAGGACTTACTTTGATCTGAGTCTATCTCAACTCTAGTATCTTTTATAAAAAGTCTCGTATTAGTGAAGATTTCAATAAATTTTAATACCGCTTGCGATGAGCTCACATTTTTAACTTAAAAAACATGCTTATTGGGTGGAGAAAGACTCTAATAAGTCTTAAATTCATTTCATCTCTTATTGATATGAAATCTTTGACATTTGAATAATTATGTATCATGCACATCAAATTTTGATAATTACTAATAAAAACATATTATTCTTAACTTTTACATTGTTAAAGAAAAAATTACAAAGATTTTAACTTATTATGTGTTTTTTTATTTAAAAATGTTAACACTAATTACAATAATCTAATTTGATTGCCCATTTTTCAATAATGATTGAACTCAAAACTCAAAAGTAAATCACCATCACTACAAAAACAAATTTTCATAGAAGCAAGTAAAAATTTAATTTTATGTTAAATAATATATTTAAATTTTTACCGTCAAAATTGATGATTAAGAGTAATACGAAAATCAAATCATATTATCTTAAAATGAGTTATTTTATGTTTTGTGTTCATATTTTTATGTTTTATCTTCTACCTATGTAATGAATGTCATACTAGTGACTATTATTATGGTATTATCTTTTTTTTATAAATGCTATAATTATGGTATTATCTCTATTATATATTTGTAACGCCTTATTATTTGGTATACACGTGTTTTTAATAGTTTTTTCTTTTGACTTTTTTATATATTAGTTTGATTATATATACACGTGTTTGTGCATGTATGTATCACACTTATCAAATTTTAATAATTACTAACAAAAACATATTATTGTTATCTTATACATTGGTAATGAAAAAATTAGAAGAATTTTTAACTTATTATGTGTTTCTTTATTTAAAAAAGGTTAACAATAAATACAATAATCAAATAAAAATTTAAAATATAATTTTGACTGTGCATTTGCCCTTAACAATTAAACTCAAAAGTAAATCACCATCACTACAAAAATAAATTTTTGTGAAAGCATGTGAAAATCTAATTTTATGATAAACTAATATCTTCAAATTTTTACGATCAAAATGGATAAGTTAGAGTAATATGAAAATCAAATTACACTCACTTAAACTAAGTTACGTTAAGTTGTTGTGATCATATTTGTATGTTTTATCTTCTACTCATCTAACGAATGTTATACCGATTACTATTATTATGATATTATTATTTTTTATAAATATTACTATTATGGTATTATCTCTATCATGGACTTGTAATATTTTATTATTTAATGTACATGTGTTTCTAGTAGTTTTTTTTTGTTTTTATCATTTTTATATATTAGTTGAATTATATATATAAGCGTTTGTCCATGTATATATCGCATACATTAAGTTTTAATAATTACTAATAAAAACACATTATTGTTATATTATACATTGATAAAGAAAAAAATTAGAAGAATATTTGACTTATTATGTTTTTTTATTTAAAAAAAAGTTAACACTAATTCCAATAATGAAATAAAGATTTAAAATCTAATTTTGATTGTACATTTGCCATTAACAATAAAACTCAAAACTCAAAAGTAAATGACCATCACTACAAAAATAAATTTTCGTGAAAGCATGTAAAAATCTAATTTTTAATAAACTAATATATTCAAGTTTTTACCATCAAAATTGATGAGCTAAAGTAATAAGAAATCAAATCATATTCACTTAAAATGAGTTATGTTAAGTTTTTGTGTTCATATTTCTATATTTTATCTTCCACCCACGTAATGAATGTCATACCTGTGACTATTATTATGATATTATCATTTTTTGGTAAATACTATTATTATGATATTATCACTTTCATGGACGTGTAACACCATATTATTTGGTGTACACGTGTTTTTAGTAGTTTTTTCATTTGACCATTTTTATATATTATTACATATTCACATGTTTGCGCGCATATGTATTATATACATCAAATTTTAATAATTATTAATAAAAATACATTATTGTTATCTTATGCATTAATAAAGAAAAAATTAAAAGAATTTTTAAATTACTATGTGTTTTTTTATTTAAAAAAGTTAACAATAATTATAATAATCAAATAAAGATTTGAATCTAATTTTAATTATGCATTTGCCATTAACGATTATACTCAAAAGTAAATCACCGTCACTACAAAAATAAATTTTCGTGAAAGCATGTAAAAATCTAATTTTATGATAAATTAATATATTCAAGTTTTTGCTATCAAACTTGATGAGTTAGAATAATATGAAAATCAAACAATATTCACTTAAAACTTTTTGAGTTCATATTTTTATATTTTATTTTCCACCTATGTAATGAATGACATATATGTGGCTATTATTATGATATTATCATTTTTTGATAAATGTTATTATTATGGTATTATATCTGTCGTGGACCTGTAACGTTTTATTATTTAGTGTACACGTGTGTTTAGTTGTTTTTTCTTATGATTATTTTTATATATTAGTTGAATTATATATACACGTGTTTATACGTGTATGTATCACACACATCAAATTTTAATAATTACTAATAAAAACACATTATTGTTATCTTATACATTACTAAAAAAAATTAGAAGAATTTTTAACTTATTATGTGTTTTTTAATTTAAACAAAGTTAACATTAATTACAATAATCAAAAAAAGATTTGAAAACTAATTTTGATTGTGTATTTGCCATGTACGATTAAACTCAAAATTAAAAACTTAAAAGTAAATCACCATCACTAAAAAAACAAATTTTAGTGAAAGCATATGGAAATCTAATTTTTTGATAAACTAATATATTTAAGTTTTTATCATCAAAATTCATGAGTTAGAGTAATATGAAAATCAAATTATATTCACTTAAAATGAGTTATGTTAAGTTATTGTGTTCATATTTTTATATTTTATCTTCCACCCATATAATGAATGTCATACCTGTGACTATTATTATGATATTATTATTTTTTAATAAATGTTATTGTTATGGTATTTTCTCTGTCATGGAGTTGTAATGCCTTATTATTTGGTGTTTATGTGTTTTTAGTAGTTTTTTCTTTTGATCATATTTATATATTAGTTAAATTATATATACACCTGTTTGTACATGTATGTATCACCTACATCAAATTTTAATAATTACTAATAAAAACATATTATTGTTATCTTATACATTGACAAAGAAAAAATTAGAAGAATTTTTAACTTATTATGTGTTTTTTTATTTAAAAAAGTTAACAATAATTATAATAATCAAAAAAAGAATTGAAATCTAATTTTGATTGTGCATTAGCTATTAATGATTAACTCAAAAGTAAATCACAATCTTTATAAAAACAAATTTTCGTGAAAGCATGTAAAAATCTAATGTTATGATAAATTAACATATTCAAGTTTTTACTATTAAAATTGATGAGTTAAAGTAATATAAAATCAAATCATATTCACTTAAAACAAGTTATGTTAAGTTTTTGTGTTCATATTTTTATGTTTTATCTTTCACTCATGCAATGAATGTCATACCAATGACCATTATTATGATATTATCCGTTTTTGGTAAATGTTGTTATTATGGTATTATCTCTGTCATGGACTTGTAACGCCTTATTATTTGTTGTACACGTATTTTTAGTGATTTTTTCTTTTGACCATTATTATATATTAATTGAATTATTTATACACGCGCTTGCATATGTATGTACCACGCACATATTAAAATTTGATAATTATTAATAAAAATATATTATTATTTTATACATTAAGAAATAAAAAATTATAAAAACTTTTAATTTATTATGTGTATTTTTATTTATAAAATTAATATTAATTATAATAATCTAAATAAAAATTAGAGATCTAATTTCACTTTGATTAAATTCTAATGCTGCAGGTGTGATGGAGAGTGGGTTTCAGGTAAGAGGCAAAGAGGGTGGCAGGACCAGAGAAGCCCGAGGAAACTGGGCAGTGGGTCCCTTCTGTCAGCAAAACAGAAAAAAATTGTGGGTCCCCTTAGATACCACTGGTCCACCGCATAGAGACCTCGGGCTCTGCCTACACAAAACAATAACAGTGAATCAGTGATAAACACACAACTAGAAGGAAGCCACTCTCATACTATCAAGCTCTGTCCTTTGTTCTTGGCTTCTTTCTTCTCCTTGTTTTCCCAACAGCTCTCCTCAACCACCCCCCAAAGAAAAAGTCCTTGTCAATCTTCACGTCTCCCTGAAAGGTATCTTCTTCCCCTTTCAAACATGTCCTCATGTTTGTTGTGCATGTATACGTTTGACTCTCTTTGTCTTATCTATGATCAAAGATCATCTATGTCATTGTAAGATCAACCTTGAGAAAGGGTTTTTCTTTTTCTTCTGTCTTCTTTTCAGATTTATGGGTTGTTTTCTTTTTCTTTTAAATATAAGCCTACCCTTTTGTCCCTTCGTTTGTTAATCCTTTCTGGTTGTGTTGGTGGCTGGATATGTTTTCTTGCCATTAGGTGAACTCAAAAGTTAGTCCTTTATATTCAATTTGATATATTTTGCTGCTTCTTTTTTTTTTTTTTCTCTCTTGCTTTCTTTCGTTTCCTTTTGGTTTGTTTATCTTTATGAGTAAGAAGACAGAAGCACACACCTAGGTGAACCTAAAACCTATAACATCCTTTTCTTTTTCTTTCTTCTCTAATTTTTTTTCTAGTGCATAAAGTAGGTTCTGCCTTTAACCAAAAAGGGGTCTCCCCTTTCGATACCAACGCTGTATGGACTTTTGTACTTCACATCGGGTGTTTACGAGGACAGTGATCATGTCAAGGTCTAGAAATCTCTGCTTAAAATTAGGAAAAACATTTATTTATTATTATTTTTTGAGTGATGGCTTTCAGGATTGTCATGCTATGCCATTTCTTTCTTGCTATCTCTATTGGGGAAGTGACACTTCTCAGTCTCATCATAAGTAATTGTTGGGAAGCATCAATAAACAAAGAGCATGGCTTTGATTGTCAAGTGCAGTATAGATATAAGTTGGGTCTTTGTTTACAAATTCATCTTCATTTAGATACTTAATCAAGCTGAAAAAAAAATTTATTTAATATCTAGTTTGGCGTCGTTGTGCATGCACCTTTGCCATTTTTATTCGTTCCTCTTGATAGGCATCTTAAATAATCTTAAACTTGGTATATTATCGTACCCTAATAGTACTACTATTCAAATGTATAATTGCTTCTTTTTTTGTTCTATTAAAGCTTTCTTTATATTTCAAAAAATAAGAAAAAGATGTGAAAATGTTCTAGATGGTGAAAATTCGTTTTGAGGTCTTCACATTTGTTGGATACGTCCATGACGGATCATGTACTTGACAGATGTCACGTGTGTTGCCTGGCCTTGTGCCTGCTAATCTTATGCTTTGGTAGGGAAAGCAATGGTGATATATAGGGGCACATAAACTCAGTTCTTTGACTAAATTTATTTCATGATGATTTATCAATGGTTCAGTTGATTGCCATAAATTTACATATGTATGTTGAACATTTTGTCAAATTTCATATCTTCCATTGTAATTGTAATCTGTACTGCGTATGCCTCAACCGTCAATTCCCAATTTGGTTTGGTCATTTTTGTTGTATTTACACCCAAAGCTTGCTGAGAGTGCTTAACATATTTACCGGATAAATCCAGGTTCCAACCTCCACATTGGGCACTCTTGGGAAGTAGTATATCTTTCAAGTAAGTAAAATGGCATCCGGTGAAGCCTCCATCAATGTTCATGATCATGGCAAAGCTGTGGATGGGAAAAAGCAGAGAGTCCAATGCAATTATTGTGGGAAAGAGATGAGTGGCTTTTTCCGTCTCAAGTACCACTTGGGAGGTGTACGTGGAGATGTGATACCTTGTGAAATGGTTTCAGAAGATGTGAGAGAGCTGTTCAAAAACATGTTACCAGAAAAAGGTGGACGTCTCAGCCAAGAAGTCAGAGATCTGTCTCGACAAGATCTTCCCTGGAAGAGGAATGGGTGCCCCAATTCAAGTGTTGCCAAGAAAATGAGGCGTCAAAGTTGTACATCTTCTGGTAGTAGGAGTGGAGAGGATGAAATTACAGATCCTATGTCAGAAGATAATGTGAAAGAACCTGCAATTCTTCCCAGCGCAAGGATAGTTTCACCAAGTGCTGTTACCAGTGACCCAAAAGAAGAGTCATCGGGTCAGCAAAACAAAAGATGCATTGGTAGATTTTTCTATGAAACAGGCATCGATCTTACGCTTGTGAACTCTCCAAGCTTTCAAAGGATGATAAATGATACCCATGGTCCTGGTCAGACAAATTATAAGATCCCCAGCTGTCAGGAACTGAAAGGGTGGATTCTTAAGGATGAAGTAAAGGAAATGCAAGAATATGTGAAGAAGATAAGGCAGTCATGGGCAAGCTCTGGATGCAGCATCCTGTTGGATGGATGGATTGATGAAAAAGGTCGAAACTTGGTTAGTTTTATTGTGGATTGCCCACAAGGCCCAATTTATCTTCATTCTTCAGATGTTTCAGCCTCCGTTGATGATGTTGGCGCATTGCAGTTGTTATTCGATAGAGTTATTGATGAGGTTGGGGTTGAAAATGTAGTTCAAATCATTGCCTTTTCTACAGAAGGTTGGGTGGGAGCTGTAGGCAAGCAGTTCATGGACAGGTCCAAGACAGTGTTTTGGACTGTTAATGCATCTCATTGCATTGAGCTCATGTTAGAAAAGATTGCGATGATGGGTGAGATCAGAGGGACACTAGAAAACGCCAGGACCATCTCAAAGTTCATTCATGGCCATTTGACCGTGTTAAACCTTTTGAGAGATTATACTGATGGTCATGATCTTATTAAACCTACCAAGGTAAGGTCGGCAATGCCTTTTGTGACTCTGGAGAATATTGTAGCAGAAAAGAAAAACTTGAAGGCTATGTTTGCGTCATCTCAGTGGAACACCTCAGCATGGGCTTCTAGAGCAGAGGGGAAGAGGGTGGCAGACTTGGTGGGGGATCCTTCATTCTGGAAAGGAGCTGGAATGGTTGTAAAGACAGCTCTACCTCTTATACGTGTTCTGTGTTTGATCAATGGGGATGATAAACCGCAAATGGGATATATATATGAAACCATGGATCAGATGAAGGAGACTATTAAGAAGGAATGCAATAGCAAGGAATCCCAGTACATGCCCTTTTGGGAACTGATTGATGAGATCTGGGATGGGCATCTCCATAGCCCCCTCCATGCTGCTGGTCATTTTTTAAATCCAAGTCTTTTCTATTCAACTGATTTCCAAAGTGACTCTGAAGTTGCCTTTGGCCTGTTATGTTGTATGGTCCGTATGATTCAAAGTCAGCCAATTCAAGATAAAATCGTACAACAGCTTGAAGCGTATAGAAATTCTGAAGGTGCTTTCGCAGAGGGGAGTACCTTTGAGCAAAGAACCAGATTCTCTTCTAGTAAGAAAACCATACTTTTTCTTCTTTCACAATTTCTCGTAACTTAATTTAATTTTATCCTCTGTGAATGCGGATGCAGCCATGTGGTGGTCTATATATGGAGGACAGTACCCGGAGCTGCAGCGATTTGCCACCAGAATTTTGAGCCAGACTTGTGTTGGTGCTTCAAAATACAAGCTCAACAGGAGTTTAGTGCAGAAGCTGCTGACAGGGGGAAGGAATCCTGTTGAGCAACAACTATTAGGCGACCTGATATTTGTTCAGTACAATTTGCAACTGCAGCAGCAGCAGCGTTCTCTATTCGGCGCGAACTATGACATTGCTGGTGATGAGATAGATCCAATGGATGAGTGGATAGTAGATGATACACCAGAGATTGGGTCCCAAAATGGTGATTCAGCTTGGAAGGACTTGGATGGTGATGTTGATGGAGGAAGACCTTCATCTCAAGTCAAGGAAGAGTCCGGACAAGTGTAAAGACATAAGGACTCGAAGAAAGGACAATATTGAATCTATCATGAGAATGTAATTTAAACCCTTATTGGCTGTTGAACTGAATGATCTAAGACCTCTCTCTCTGTCTCTCTGCTTCTGCTATTAACCTTTTCTTTATTGGTAAAAATTATAAGGTTGGGATTTTCATTTTGATATAACATTTTTAATCTTATGATATGTACTCAGGTTAATCTTTTCTCTCTCATATCAGAAAAGAATATTAATGGTTTAGTTAGATAATAATTAAAAGTTTTGTGTGATTTATAAATTAAGCAAACAGTAATAATAGAAATAGAAAAATTGTATTGATTGATAGCTTTAGTGAAATTATGGCAATGATACATCTGATGAAGAGTTTTAAATCACATGCAACGCAAGTATTGAAAAAAAAAATGAAAATTCTACATTTGTAATGTTTGGAGACGACATTGTGATGCAGGTGAATGTCACAAAGTTTGTCTTTTATAGCTTGAAAAGAGTATGATATCTTACCAATTATAATAATTGACAATAATTTATTATCGAAACACTCAAAATAAAAAAAAAAAAATCATAGGGTTAACATTTCTTTAAAGCTTTTCGTTACTTAGAGACTTGTGGCAAGTGTACCTAGGGAAGGCAAATCCAAAGAAGAATGAAAAAAATTCATCAACGCAACAAATCTTTAATACTGTTTCATAATTTAGAGCATTATAGAAATCCTTAGATATTAAAGACATAAAAAAAATGATACACAAGTGTAAATGTAACATTTCGCCGAACCAAGAAGAAATAAACAAAATGATATCGATTTAATACAAATTCATTATAAACTAAAAAACTTTAGATGATATAAATAAGTGTTTACGCATGGTCAAATTATATGTGGTTCTTTCAAGAGCCACAATTAAACAGGGATTGAAAGTTTTAATACAATGTGAAAATAGTTTTAATATAGCATGCAATAAAACCATTGTTTATAAAGATATTTTGCAAACTTTGCAATAAATGTGTTTTGTCATTTCTTTACATTGTTTTATATTTATTTCATCACACCCTTTTAATTAATTATTTGAATACTCATTCTTTTATTGAACAGTACATATCAATACCTAAATCAAATATTAGTCATTTCTCTTTATTTATAAAATTATTATTATTTTTTCCTAATATTTTTATTCTATTTTTTCATCCATTAATGCATTTAATATAATCATTTCCTTGATACCAGAAGTATCTAACATAAATATTATATATTTTCTAAGAACACAAATAGTGATGCTTGTTTTACAAACATTCATTGTAAAGATAAGCTCTTTTTATTTTGTAATTTTGGATGAAGTTTTGAAAATTTGAGCCTTTGAAATTGGATGAATGCTTCCATATTACGTTTTATGTTGAGCTAAAATTCTATAATATGGCCTTCTAATTTTTGCATACTCTTAACCAGATGTTTATCATCAATGGTGGACCTAGGTTTATGCTGCTGTGAAGACATTTTTAGATCCCAAAATCACTTCCAAGATTCATGCATGGTAATACTTTTCTTGCAATATTTTGAAAGATTGTACTTTCTTTTTTGGGTTTTTGACGTCTCATACCATATGGTGTTGGTGATTTATAATTATGCACATATACTTTGGATTCACTTTAGATTCTTGGAAACAAGTTGCAAGCAAATCGCTTGACATTGTTGATGCCAAGTAAATGAGCTTAAAACTCCTTACGAAAAACAACTGCGATATAATTAAAATTCATATCTTCGTATGCACAGGTTTGGCATTTAGTCTGCTAGGATGCTGCATTCTTGGATAAAGTTTTGCATCTTGATTTGATTTTTCAGTTCTTCAAGCACAGATGCATAGCAACCAATGCTAATTACAAAGTCCTCAACGGCTTAAATCTTTTCTATTTCTATTTTTTATATACACCAATGTTAGAATTTTGTTTTGTTTTCAAAAACATATCAAAGGAATGTAAAATGAATGTAAAATGAATGTAAAATGTGTTATCACTACTGAGTTCAACCTTGTGTTCCTTTCATAGATATGGTTTAGGGTTCAAATGAAGGTTTTCATTTCGTAAAATGTGTTATCACTACTCTAAATTATAGATTACCTACAATTTCTAGCTGATGACAAGATTGATTCCATGGATGAGTGGATCGTGGACCATATAAATGGAGATGATGTCCTAAAGTGAAGGCCAAGTATGGATGGATTTAGACAACACTGGAGGAAGTGTTGAGGAGACAACAGCTTCAAGCTCTAGATAGGAAAAGGCCAAGGTAAATTACATAAAGCAAGTTTAATCTTTTTTCATTTTTGCTTGTTTGAATCATATATTTGTTAGTTTAGCACTAAGTTTAATTTTTTTAATTGAAAAAAAAAATTCAACCCTACTCTTTTGATCAAGAAAAGTTTAAATTTATTATTATTATTTTTTTATAATTAGAGGAGGAGAAATTTGAACCCTGCTCTTTAGGTAGTTAAATAATACACCAATCAATGAATCAAATGCTCGGATGTAAAATTATTATCATTTATTTTATTAGTTACTAATTCTTTATCTAGTTGTTTCACTTTAAATATAGAAGACCAAAATTTGCAACAGTGAGAAACTATAAACTGAATACTATGTTCTCTTAAATAGTATTATGTAGGATACATTTAATTACGATCGATGTTTAGTCATCAGATCCTGGAAATTCCAAAAAAAATTTCAATAGAGAAGTATTTGGTAGAAATAAGGAAGGAAAATTAAGTGAAGGGAACATTGGCAAGAAGTCTTTCTTTGCATTAGTTGCAAAGAATAAAAGAAAGAGAGAAATCTTTCTTTTACAAATAATGGAAAAGGTGGAGAGCAAAACCATTTTCCTTCCATCCCCTGTCTCCCTTTTATCCAACACAATATCTTCCTCTTTCCCCATTATCCAACACAATGTTGGAATAATATATATATTATTCATATATTACGTATAGACATAGGTAATGACTTTTGTATTAAGTGTTTGCATTATGCACTACTTTTAACTTTAAAACAATTCTTTTACAAAGCTTTGCCTTCAAATATACAAAAATAGTGTTGAAAATCTTAAGTAGCTTTTAGTTACTTAATGTATTCAATTTTAATAACTATATACTAGAAAAAGGATCTTCTCCACTTTTTTTTTTTTTTCAGAAAAATACCCTCAGCCCTACATCAAACTAAAGAAGTCTCTACTACTGCTACTACTATTACTATAACTTATGAAGCCTTATCTTTAAATAAGAGTTCAAATCTCAACGGGTGTTATCCCATATTTATGAAGCCTTAAATATGTTTTTTGGTACATACAATACAAGAATGTGTAAGAGGGCATATTGGGATTCAAACAATGGAACATTTCCCTTCCGAAGAGGGGGTTAATAGAAAATAAACTTTATTAAACCATATACTTTCCCATTTAGGTAGTAATTTTTTAGCAACTCCATTAAGAACCCCATAGCTTGAAAAACATGGATCACTGGTCTTCTTTGTTCTCACCACTTGCAACCATTAGAACCATCTTATAACCTTCATGTCAGAGCACTTTATAAGTTTGAAGGAAGAGTCAAGGTTTCAACTTGCAGTACCTCCATCCGACCCTAAAGTTGAGACTTTCTAGACATTAAAATCTTTCAGAAATGATCTCTAATTTTTGTCATCAGTCAAGTCTCGAACATTGTTCTAGCATCGTGGCATCATCGCTTGCCTGCCTAAACTAAACCTTGTCCTACTGCTGCCAAACGGTGAAGTTTATGGAGAAGAAAAAACACATGCGAAACAAACAAATTTGGAGAAGAAAAAATACAACAGCAATCACCTATATCCATACCCCTACCTTTCAACTTTGCACGCATTCACAATTATATTAAAATCATGCACGTGAAGCATTGAAAAGACTAGGCTGTGCAAGGCCAATGCTCTGTCAAACTCATGGTCCTCAAATAAACAAAGCTACCAAATTAACATTTTGTTTGAAAACTGCAACTGGTAGGCAAACAAACACTGTTATGGAAGCATTTATTATAAATATTCCAAATTAGGCACAAGTTTAAGGCGCCGTTTGGTAACCATGAAAATGGTTTTTCGCAGTCAATTTCCTTTTGTTTCAGTGTTTGGAAGGGGGAAAATAGCTTGATCATCTGAAAATAATTTCAGGTCAATGAAAAACTTAAAAGTAAAACACTGGAAATTGTCTCCCATTTTTTACTCCGTGAAACAATTTTCGAAAGAATTCACCCATCTCCCTTGACAAACCTACGAGCTACTGTATACCCTTGCCCTTTCTCCTCACCAGCCACTAAGAAACTCACATATCTCCCTGATTCTTTCTTCTTCTTTTTTTTTTTATGTTCTTCCCTCGTCGTTGGATTTTTCTCAAATTCTCCCTTTTGCTTTGTTTCCATTTATCTTTGCTTCAACTTCAAATCACTCTTTTGCTTCTCATTTTTACAAATCTTGTCTTTGGCTTCCACTTCAGCTTCAAATCTCTCTCTTTTTGAAATTATCGATTTTCGTATTCTCAATCTTTAAATTTATTTTTAATTATTTGTAATTTATTAATCCAATAATTGATATTCATTTTACTTGTTTACACCATTTTGAACTGATTTTTCCTTCTTTTTTTTTGTTGTGTATTTTCTTATTGGTTTTGAGGTGAATTTTCAAGTTTGGATGGTTTGTGATTTTTTTAAGAGGAAAATACCTTTACTCTTCTAAGTTTTAATTAAAATTTCAAACAAATTCATTAGTTTTAGAAATAAATACTTTACCCTAAAACCTTAAACACTATTAATAGATATTATAAAAAAAATTAAAATTTTTTTTATTAATTTAAAAAATTATTATCATATTTTTTTGAAAAAATAAAAAAAATAAGGAACACCCCACTCCCCAAGAAAAGGGAGCATCAATTGATGTTCTTAAAGGAGGGAGCACGAGATCTCGGTGCTCCTCTATTTTTTTAAATTAATAAAAATTATGTGATAGTAATTTTTAAAATTAATAAAATGTAAAATTATCATTTTAATATTACTATATCATCAAACTAACTGAAATATTAATAGTTGACTAACAGCTGGAGTTATGTGTCTAGCAGAAGATATTTTTTTAATACATAGTATCCATTTCGAAAACAAATAAACCTGTTTGAAATTTTGATCAAAACTTAATGAGGTAGGCGTATTTTACCTTTTTTATATTTTTTGAAATTAATTTTTAGATTGTTGGGCAATGGATTTTTTTGGGTTGATTTTTGATGAGTTTCAATTTGGAAATAGATAAATGTTGAAAATTTTTTTGAAAATGGATTTTGATAGAAAATATTTCTTATAAGTGATCAAAATAATAAAAAATAATTTTCTATTTCATTTAAATAAGAAAAATATTTTATTTTCTGTAAAATGTTACTCATCGAAAAAATTTTCTTCAAACAAGGTAATTTCCGATTATCAAATGATCTTTTAATTCTGATTTATGATTTATTGATTTAACAAATTAATCAGTTTAGCAATATTATGAGAAATAAATAAATATTATTTATAAATAATAATTTAATATTAAAAAAATATTTTGGATATATTGTATAATTTAGGAATGTTAATATATTTTTTTGTGTTATTAAAGAAATATTATTGAAGATAGGTCATGATGGAAAATTTTTTTTTATAAAATGATCCAAACAACAAAAAATATTTTCAATAATTTATCTAAATAAAAAAATATTAAATTTTTCTATAAAATAATATACAAAAAAATCATTTTCCTTCGTCAAATTATTTTATGCTTACCAAATAGGCTCTTAAACGTCATCCAAGAAACAATAAGATGTTAACATGTAATAATGATTTTGTTTAGACTTTTAGGTTTTAAAATAATTATAATCATTAATATGAAATGACATTGAAGTCAACATGATTGCTTTATTCATTCAAACTATTTGGGTCGATTAATCAAAATCCATTAATTACCTTGATTGGTTTGATTACATTTTGCCCACAACCATACACAAATTCTTTGGACCCACATAGAATGATTTGCTGTTGGAAGATGAGAAGCAGTGTATTATGACTAATTGTGTGATATTTATCATTTCTATTTACAAGGAAGTTTTATTATTGTCCAAATTAGATTGTCTTACAATTTTCTCACCTCATACTTCAATTACATAACTCAGTCGGAATTAGCATAAACGCACAAAAACGAGTACTCGATGGTGTGATTGAGGTTGGATGGACCATATAATTCGTTAAATTGTTTATCTCCAAAGATCCTTACTATACATTCAAATGAATAAATAATTAGCATTTCAAGCAAGTAATTTAGATGTTTCCATAGATTTAGATGAGAAGTAAAGAAGGAAACATAATTAGATTTACCTTTGCATCACAATGAAATCTTTGGAATTTCACAAATCTGATGACTAAACATTGTCATAATTAAATGTATCCTACATAATCTATTACATATTTAAATTCAATTCAAAATCAGTATAAAGTTGTAAAACTATTTAAAGAGACTAATAAGGTTTTCGAAAGTATGAGTGGTTATAAATAAACTTTTCTTTGTAATGGATCATTTTTGTTTTACTTCTCGAGACAAACATCTAATTATGATTTATTTTAATTTGAAATGAAAAAAAATTAATTTAAAATTAATTATAAAATTATAAACTCATATAAAAAGACTAAAGCTCTAAAAAGGCTTTCTCATTCAATCATGTGTTAGTTAAATCATTGTCCACTTTTTTAGTCTCTCAACCCATAAGTCACCCAAACTTTGCAAGAAAGTTAGTTAAGCCACATTTGACCGTGAGTCAAATTGAAATCTTTTTTGTCCGTGGATCAGTCTAAAACACGTTTTTAAGTTAGGACTTTTAAACCTCTGTTAGTCATGCCCAATCTTTAACAAAGGGCTTTGAAATCTCTAATTTTATTTAAAAGGGAGGCCACGCCAAGTTCTATTAAATGGAAGCTTTCAATTGTTAAAAAAAAAAAACATCATCATTACCGTTGTAGCTAAGCCAGAAAATTCATCCAATGAAAATGATTTTTTGAAAATAATAGAGTCCAGAATTGATAAATTTCCCACACTGTCTATTAATATTTAAAGAAAATTACAGAATATAAAAGTCCTTTGATAAATAATAAAAATAACAATTAATTGAGTAAAGTTAATAATTACTTACCAATATTATTGGAGGATCCTAAAATTATTTTCACAAAATGAATTAATTCTAAATAATTATACAAGCATAAGACAAAAAAGTAGCAATTGAAATTGAAGATAATTTAGAAAATTTCAGCATTAAAACTAAAAAAATTTTAATAAGAGTAATTAATATTCGTTTTATTTTGACTTTAAAAAATTATTCATTTTATTTTAATAATTTTATTATATAAATTATATAGCTTATCAATAATTACTTTTAATATATTACATTTTCCCAATATAAATTTTATTTCGCTATTAGAATCATAAAATTAACGAAATATGATTATGTCAACATTAGCATATATTAATATATAAAAAATCAAATGTTTTCAAAAGAAAATTTAAATAAAAAATTTTGCTTAATAAGATAAGAGAAAATATTTTAAAAATATTAATTTTTTAAATAATTATTTTTAATTTATTATTATTACTATTATTATAATATTTTTAAATTTAAAATTATTTTTTATTTATAATATAATTAAATTTAAAATTATTTTTAATAAAAAAGTCAACACTCACGTGAAGCGAGGCACCACTCTAGGACAATGAAAGAGAACATATATAGCATTCAGTTTGTAATATCCCACTGCTGCACATGCTGGTCTTCTCTATTTAAACTGAAACAACTAAATAAAGCAGGAAAGAAACTAATAAAATAAATGATAATAAATTTGAATGAGTGCCAAACTAACAAATATGTGATTCAAACAAACAAAAATGAAAAAGATTTAATTTGCTTTATGTAATTTTCCTGGGTATTTTCCTTTCTAGAGCTTGAAGCTGTTGTCTGGCTAGCAATTCCTTCAGTGTTGTTGAAATCCATCCATGCCTGGCCTCCACGTTAAGACACCATCTCCGTTCTATCGTCTACAATCGATTCATCCATGGAATCAATCTTGTCATCAGCTAGAAATATCCCATTTTCTGCACTCGAATGATCTGAGTGCCATTGCTGTAATTGCAAGTTGTAGGGAACAAAGGAATGGTCTTTCATCAATTCTATTTCCTTCACTGTGTTCCTTCCATTTGTTCGTAGCTTCTCAGCTGAACTCCCATCCAGCCCATTCTTTGACCCCTCATTACAAGTTTGGTTTAGAATTTGAATGGTGAACTTTTGTCATTCAGGGCATTGTCCTCCGTACTTAGTCCACCACCTTGCTGTTGCCCATTTAAAGGAGAATTATTACTGATTTAGCAAGAATAGAAAACCACAAAACAAAAAAAAGTAAGAATAAACAGGTTACTTACCAGGAGGATTATTCCCTCTTACTGACCTAGCTGTTGAGATATCAAATATTGGATTTGTGGATCTTTTATCATGTGAACGATGCAACATAAATGGCCATTACTTAACCTCTGCATAGCAGTGAAAATCTTTGGCATAAATAAAACGTCGGATTTAGATAATAACCCCCATCATACGAAGGACTATGGAGATGTGTGCTCCAAATCTCATCAATTTCTTGCCACAATGGCATGTATTGCAACTTGATTCTTTTCAATTCATCTCTTATAGTTTCCTTTTGATCCATTGTTTCATATATAATTCCAACTTGTGGCCTTTTAGCTTTGTGGATCAAGTCAAGGACTTTTAGCAAAGGAGTGGTTGCTCATTGGACCATCTCACAGCATTTTTCCAAAAAGAAGGGTCCATCACCTAGCGCATTGCCCAAGATGGGTTATTCCAAGTAGAGGAACTGAACATATCTTTCAACTTTCTTTTCTTGGAGACAATATTGTCCAAGGTTAAGAACGGTGATGCTGATCTGATCTTGGATGGCTTAACAAAGCCTTGACTATTAGTGTAATCCATTAAAATGCTTAAAACTACTTCATGAACATGTATGAACCTTGTAAGCATCTTGGCCTTATCTATTGCATCTCTAACCAGCTCCATCAACATGAACCTATCCAACATAAGCTCGGTGGGATTTGGTGCACGAGCTGTCCGAAATGTAGCCTTGTGTCGTGCAGCAAACTGCTGTGGAAAATCCTCTATCCATTGAGATGTTGAACTTGCAATCGCTGGGGCTACAATGTCTTCCCCAACTTCTTGGATTACATCATCAAACAATAATGTGTTGTTGAATTTTCATACAAGTGCATATTATTGCAAACAAGTAATATAATAGAA
>NW_018397270.1:2890218-2914759 GCF_002168275.2 Theobroma umbraticum
TAATAATCTCGATTAGATAATATTTTTTACCAGCCTCAATTTGGGACCAACATGATAAATTAAAAATTAGCTAAATCTATAAGGTAATATATTTATAAAAAAACATGTAGGTTCAACTTGTTATATAAATTAATAATCTCTTTATGCATCAAAATTATATATATACATGACTCACTTAGGAGGCCTTTGTAAAATATAATTCCAATATTACTTGTTTTTTCTTAAAATTGATGTCTCCATGGATCTTATCTCTAACTTTTTTTTGTGCATTAAGAAGCTATGGTACGGTGTTTTGGTATTGTAAAAGAAAATTATGCAATATGATTGTTGCTTTGAATACATCTTTGCATGAGACAAACTCCAGTACATAACTATCGTCTTCAACTTCATTTTTTTTGTCATTTCTTATGACGATCTCAATAATTTTCTCATCACGAATACTGATAATTTATAATTCAGTAATGAGGTAATATTTATATAATCACAATGCACAACACATGTATTAAGTTCAATATTTTTTTTTAAAAAAGAGTATCTTGATAAAATAATTTTTAATGGCTTTCTTTTAGGTTAGTTCGAGCATAAAAAATTTTTAATCTGCATTTAATTTGATCCCAAATGATATTTATGAAATCTAACAACTTATTTCATAAAAGGATTATATATATATATATATATATATATATATATATATATATATATATATACGCATTCTCATTCTTCTAATTGCCTTTTCCAAATATTGCTTAATCTGTATGTTTTGCATCAACCTTGATAGATACTGTTATCAGAATTGGGTATTTACTTTCTTTTCTTCACCAAAATCTTGTAATAAACCAATTATGCACCTTGTGCATTATTGTTTTGGATTATGGGTCTGACTTCCTTATGATTGAACAATAATGCACAAGGTGCATAATTGGTTTATTACAAGATTTTCTTGGCCAAAATCTTCTAATAAACCAACTATGCACGTTGTGCATTATTGTTTTGGATTATTGGTATCATTTCTTTATGATTGATTTTCTTGCACTATTGTGATTCCCGAAAAGTAAATAAAGATAAATTATTTATAATAAATTATACTATATTTGCTCCTATAACTGTGCTCCTCCAAAAGCTAAACCAAAGTAGAAAAAGAAAAAATGAAAAACAATGAGCAAAATCAAGAAGAAAAGAAGGTGAACCCCCTTCACAGAATATAAATGAAAAAAAAAAGTTAATGATCCTATAATAAGGATCTTGAGGGTGAGCATTAATCAAGGCAAATCGAAAAAAATCAATCAAAATAAATCAATTGGGTTCAATTTTTTCTTTATTTTGAAATTAATCAATTAGGAAAGATAACTTATTCAAGATTTTTCATATCCAAAGTCACAACTTAATACATCAAAAAATTAATCATTGATAATATATTGTTAATATATTTAATATATATTACTAATATTTTAAAATATATACACAGTTCAACTAAAGACATTTATCTATATATATATATGTCCATTCGAATCCGTGGAATGATCATCTTAAAAGTCCCACATTAATATATTTAAATATATAATTAAGTAAGTAATACATAATTTATTTTATTCTTGGAATAAAAAGGAAAGTCCCAAGCATGATTGAGATTGATTCACCTAATCTGATACAACTACCTAGGGAGCAGGACCCACTGTGCGTTAGCATTTATGAAATACGCTATCTTCCATATTAAATTGACCCAACTGTGAACTTGACTAGGCTTTCAAAGTTACAAATCCAAACCTTGGCTTGCCTATTTTTGCCAATATTCCCACAAAATGCCTTACATGTTAACATGTCAATGATGTCATGGTGTTCTTTCATGACATCAAAATAGGAAATTAAATATTCCTACTTTTTATAGTAAATATTCAATACACTATGCAATTAACATAAAAATAATTTTTAGTGTTAGGATAATTGTATAAATTAAGTATAATACTCAAAAAAGCCTCTAAATTATTTAAAAAAATTTAAATAAGTTTTTTTTATTATGTTAATCAAGCTCTTGTACTTATATTTTGAGTAAAATAAGTTTTTATGTTTAGTGATTGATTAATTGCCTTTAGTTAAAATACCATTTATCATTTTATTTTCACATAGTTTTGATATAAAATTAATGTGGAAGGTGAAAAATGTTATATGGTTATGTTATTATGTCGCAATTATATGTCATATTATCATTAATTATGATATATTAGTGTATCACATTACTATTAATTATGATATATTAGTATGACACATTAACGTCATGTAACATAATATGATAAACCCAACTTACAGATGGTGATTGGGGATGGATGCAACATACGCTTTTGGACTGACATGTGGGTAGAGAAAGGTGTGCTGAAAAATCTATACTCGAGGATGTTTGCCCTTGCTAAAAATAAAGAAGGTTTTGTTGGAGAGTTCGGTATTTGGGAAGATGATAGATGGTCATGGGAAGTGGAACTAAGAAGGAGGCCTTTAGGATGGGAAGAACATCAGTGGCTGGAGCTCAAAGCCACTATTGAGGAGTTCCACCTTTGTAGGGAACTAAAAGACACCGTGGCATGGAAAGGATCGGCCACAGGGAATTACAGTGTTAAATCTTTTTGTAAACAAGTTCTCCTGAAGGATCGTGGGGAGGATAAGACTTGGAGAAATATTTGGAAAAATCTGGTGCTTCACCATATTGAGATATTTTGTTAGCAGGTGCTGCATGAGAGAGTTGCCGTCAAGCAGGAGCTAGTGAAAAGGAACTTAATTGACCAGGAGGGAGCTGAGTGTGGGCTTTGTAAGAGGGAACCTGAGACGGTTAGACACCTGTTCCTCCATTGTCCTGAGGTCTGGCAAGTGTGGATGAGATGGTGTAGAGAATGGGAGGTTACTTGGGTTGTCCCAAAGGATTTAATCAACTCGTTTAATACTTGGAATGCTGGTTTCGCAGGGAAAGGGAGATTAAAATCTGGTGCATGGCCTTTTATGCTATTTTGTGTCAGTGTGGCTGTAGAGAATGATACGGTCTTTAGAGGAGTTACTTGGTGTGCTGACCAGATTTTTGATTTAGTTAAACTCAGAGTTGCCACATGGGCTCAAGCTAAGTGGCCCCTTGAGTATGGCGCAGTTTTAGACACTTATAGATTTCCAGCTGAGGGTGCAAAGGTTAAGAAAGGGAAGAGATCCAGAATTGTGAAGGAGTGGAGCAAGCCGCACGAAGGGGGATGAAATATAATGTGGATGGGGCAACTAAAGGATGCCCTGAGGAGCAGGGATTGGGGCATTATGAGAGATGAAGAGGGAAACACTAAAATTGTCTTCTCAAAAGCTATAGGAAGATGCTATTGTGGCAGAAGTCAGAGCAATTAGGGAGGCCTTCTTGACCTTTGCTGGTTCTAAATGGGCCGCCACTCACTCTTTGTTTATTGAAAGTGACTCAAAAAATGCTGTCAAATGGACTAACAACCCATCTGATGCTCCTTGGAGGCTTAGGAAGTGGATCCTGCACATTGAAAGGTTGAAGAAGGAGGTTAAGAAATGGACATTAAACACATCTACAGAGAAACTAATCAACTTGCTGATAGCCTTGCCAAGGAGCGGTGCTGGGTCAGGTTGATTTGTTGAATGTCTATGACTAATTTATTGTGTTTGGGGCTCTGACGTGCACTGATTCTTATCTGGGTCTGGTGCATCCTACGGTGCAGCATGAAAGGGTGGCCGTCGAGCAAGAGATAGAGAAAAAGAACTTAATCGATCAGGAAGAAGTTGCGTGTGGCCTCTGTTTCTTGTTTGTGTCCTTGTGCATCTATGATACTGCTGTGTCGGTTAAAAGGTTATCTCTGGGTTCGAGCTCCACGGTGGGCGGTGGTTTGTTTTAAAACACTCATTTATCTTATCACTCGGATAGAGTTTTACTAGTATTAGACTTTTATTTAGGGATTTATCCAGAACTCTACTTGTTTTTGAGATTATCCGTGTTTAGATGCTGCCAAATGCTCCTTGAGCCGCTGCTCCTTTTGTAATTGTTCAGAACAGGCTCTTCCTATGATAGCTTCCCTACCACAGGGTCTCCAAATCTCAAGTTGAAAGACTCCCCACGGCATTCCAGCTTATCATTAATAAAAACTCATCTTTCAAAAAAAACATAATATGATAAATGGTATTTTGACTAAATCAATCATTACTAACTTTAAATGGTTTTATAATCTAATAATTGATTTTAAGTTGATTTTTTTTATATTTTTCATTAAAACAGACTATAATTGAATGCCTACTGTCAGTTAAAATTCTACTACGCAAGTATACGTATCGAATAAACAATATATTAGTAAGTAGAGTATCGATCCCACAGGGAATTGATCTAAAAGTTTACTAAGTACTAAAATTATTGCAAATTAATCTTATCCAAACAATATCAAAATAATATCAAATCAAACTAAGTTATAGCTATAATAGTTTATTTGATTTAAAATAAAAGTATAAGGGCTTATTTAGCTTAAGTAAAAATATAAAGATTTAATTAAATGTAATAAAACTTTAAGGATTTATTTAAAATTTTTTAAATAGTTTAAGAACTTTCTTAAATATTATGCCATTTCTTTCCTTATAACATTTAGAACAAAAAATCTAAATCCAAGCCACTTTTTGAACCGCTAGACTTGTAAACTAATTTTGCATAACAATATCATCAAATAAACTCAAACCCATTTTTCAAAATTATGAATTAAAGTCTTGAAACTGAAAGTCTTAAACAAAAATTAATATGCTAACAGAAAGAGTAAATTGCATTTGTGCCTTTCAAAGTTTGGGTCATATCATTTTTATTCTCATTCTTAAAAAAAAAATCATTTATTAATATCTATATTTCTAGTATTAGAATAAAAAAACCTTTTTATAAGTATTTTCCTCAACATAATCGTTAACTGACAATTAACAACACATGCAGAGGCAGCGGGAGGGAGGCTAGTAAGGGCTCTGCCCCTTAAAGTTTTAAAATTTTATAATGTTTTTATTGTTTTTTAAAATTTTTAAAATTTTATCTTTACAAATATTGAATTTTTATTATAACTATTTTATAAATATTGTTTTCGTTCCTTAAGCATGAAATCTTGATTTCGCCATTAGACACATGGCTACTACGTTTCAGCTATGTGTACAACAATACGTAGTTTAATTTTTGTATAATTTTTTTATAATTTTAATGCACTCCTAATTCTTAAAGTTTTGGTTGCATATTAAATTAGTTCCTATAGTTTTAAAAAAGTAATGATTATTTCTTAACATTTGATTTCTTAATATTAGGTAATTTTTTAGTTTTTAAACCTTACTTTGATTTTTTTATATTGAGTTTAATAGACTTTAAATGTTATTTGAGATTTCTTTATTTGATTGAAATTTTTTATATACACATAATAGTAATAATAATAACAACAGCAATAAGATATATATTTTACAAAAAATGATACTATAATTTAAATATATTTTATAAAAATATTATAATAAATAATAATATATTAACAATGACAAAATGAAGCAGTGAAAAATAGTATTTTATAAAAAAAACCCAAAAATCATCCCACAAAAATATTTTTAGTAAAATTAGTGGAAGTTAAAAATAAAAAATTTATTAATTCTAGTTATTAGTTAATAATTATCTACAATAGCATTTTTTTCTTAAAATGAGTTTATAATATAATATTACAATATTTATAAAATTCATATTGTTATTATTATAATATACGTGTATAAAATATAACCCTATTAACATTTAAAAACTATAAAATCCAGTATAAAAGATTAAAAATATAACTTAAAAAACTATTAAACTGTAAAGAAAACTCAAATATTAAGAAAAGGAACATATTTATTTATTTATTAGATTATAAGAATTAACTTGATATACGATTTAAATTTACGAGATTATGGATAAAATGAAATTAAATGAATACGTGAATTATCACTTAAAACTTTATAATAAAAAAGAAGTGTTAAATTTTTTATTGATAATTCCAAAATACAACAGAGTGCAGAGGCACGCAATTACATATTAAATGCTTAATAAATGTCACACAAAATGAGAAAGCGGCCATCATCATCATCATGATAATCATAAAAACCGCATAATCTCTTGCTGCTCCTCGACATTTCAAAATTTGAAACAAAAATTTCTGAAAATATGGAGTCTTATGCCGTGTCCTGTCTGTAACTCATGGCCACAGCAAAAGCATCACCCATCTAGTTCACTAGCTTCTGTCCGGAAACAGACACAATCCATATCCATTTTAAAATTCTTACATGATTTTGAGTTAGTAGACAAATATATATTTTTTAAAGTTACATGTTTTGGAAGTTGTTCTAGATTCTCTCTACTCTCTTTTGTTTTATCTGTGTTTGAAATCTCTCTTACCTCGTCTTTGTTAGCTCAACTGTATCTTTGTCATTTTTCAACCCCACTTTTCTCTGTGTAATTGACTCTTTCAGCCTCTACATTTGAATTTCAAGAGAAAATTTGAGAGAATAAGAAGAACCCAGTTGACAAACGAGTGCATTCTTTTTTTTCTGACAAACAAAGCTGAAGAAGAACCAGAAGAGCTGACAACCAGTTTCAAGTTGGATTTAGGCTATTTGGGTGCTATTTTATTTTTCCAAGTCTGAAGAAAGCTCGGATCTTTGAGGTGTTTCTTCGTCAAAAGTCTCTTCTTTTTTTTTTTTTTTCATTTTCACTAGAAATGGGCTTTTGGGGTTTTAGTCTTTAGGATCAAAGATGTTTTACTTTTTTTTTTGGAATGAAAAAAATTGTTTCTTTTCTGTATTTGAAAGGTTGAAAATGGGTTGGTGTTGTTTTATTGTCTTCGTTTTTGTGTGGTTTAGAAAGATGCATGAAGGGAAAAGGAACTCATTATGGCTGATGGGGTCAGCATGTGAGTTGTGATCAGACTGAACAAAAAAAGGAAAAATGGAAAAAACTAGTGTTTGGAACGAAAAAAGGGACCACTAGGATCTGTCCTTTGGATTGTTCTTCTATTACTTTTTATAATTTTCTTTGAACCAATTTGTTTCAGCATTGTCGTTTAGATTGGAAGCTTTTTTACCAAGTGAAAAACTGAAAAACCTGGCATTGCTTTTCTCTTTTGACTTACTGTTTGCCCCACAACTTTTGAAATCTCAACTTTGGTCGCTCTTTTAGTCTATCCATTCATCCATCAACCCTCATTTTCATTTTTAATGGATATGAAAGCAAACCAACTTCTCTGCTTTTAAATCAACTTTGATTAACTTTTCAAGTTTTCCCCTTTTGTTTTTAGTCACAATGGAAGCTACTTTTGTCTTCCATAACCAGCAGTAAGACAACCCCACGTTCTTCTTTTCTTTTTATAATTGCATGTTCTTTGCATTTAGCCAGTTGCCTTTCCTTTATATTTTTTCCTTTGGTTTTCCTTTTGGCGCAATTATATGCTCAGCTTTTGCTTTATCTCTGAATTTCATGAAATGGAAATGCAATTCATTATTGAAAGCTAGATTCAATTATACATTGTCTTCTACAAATTACCCTTTTTATTCTTTTCTGAAGTGATCTTGATTTGGATATCCGTTGTTCGTGTGTGACTTAACTCAAGGCTACCAGGTTTCGTTTTTTTGATCTGTATGGTTCTGTTGAAAATGACTGGTAGCTGTGCATTCGTTGAGTTTGTTTGTCCTTATCGCATATTCACAGGTCACACAGTACTTTGTCTAGAAAAACTCATTCTTCCAAAAGATTATTGACGACAAAATCTAGCTTAAGTTTCCCGAATTTAATATAGTAAAAAGAAAAACAGGCTTTTGATTTTTGAATTGAATCTGCAGGATTTATGATGCTTGTTTGTATATGGGAGGGATATAGAAGCCAAGCTACTGCGGAAATTCCAGGGTCTGCTTTATTTGATAAAAGCCAAAGCCCATGATCACAGGATGTGTGACTCGTCGGTTGTGCAATCTGCCGTATGCCAGTAAGGATTGCATCGCTTATTTTCTTTGTTGCTTACTTGCTTCTTCCCTTAATGGCTTACATATGGAGCTTTTAGTTTCTCTCATGGTTTTCTGTATTTCTCTTTCTTTATTTCTTTATCTTTGAATGGCTGTTTTTGCAGAAATGATTCTATCTCCAACTCTTCACATTCTAAGGCAGGATCTCAGTTAGACATTGTCGGAGAACTTCAAAGCAGTAACTCATCCTTTGAGGTCAGTGCTGGTGTGCTTGCCGCTTTAGTGATTGTTGATAAACACTGAGTGAAGCATCCATGGAACGAAGTCTTTGTGGGTCATAACAATGTGCTTTTCTTCTTTTCCCCTTCTCTGCCATCTGACAGTTGTTGAAGTCAATCTTCACTTAATTTTCTACTATTTTAGTGCTGCAATATAGTACTGATAATCAGAGTTTGCAGTTCTGATGAAATATCAAATATCTACAATCTTACTCAGAGTTTTGAGTAATGATACCCATTGCAGAGGAGAAAAACATGCATTTCCTTTCATGTTGTTTATTGGTCGACTTCAATTAAGACTCCTAAGAATTTTCCTTTACTCTTTTCCAAGGGCTAGAACAGGATTACTTGTAGAGTACTATTTTTATTTTAAAATTTCTATTAATTTTGAATTTGATCATTTGCCACCTTTTTGTTGCATATTATGGTAATAAATTGTTCTTATTTTAGGATAAGTCATTTGGCTTAGATTTGATTCTTACCGTGAATTTGGTGATTTATTCAGGGAAGGAATTATAGCAAAGAGACTGGAAGTGTTGAATCATGTTTTAAAAGCAGTGATTCTTGTCCTTATAGGTTTCAGCTCGAGCAGGATGTAAGCATCTCTCAAATGTGATAATGTTTTATCTACTGCATTATGCTAGGTACTTAAGATGATAGGTTTGTAACAGATGCTAGGTGGCTTGAAATGGTTGTACAGCAGCATTCATGATAATGTCTGAGATGAAATTTGTTATTTTTAATAGGCAATGAATTTATCTATGTTAACTTGATACTGGGAATGGAAAATTACTGGCTGAGCTCCTGAGGTTTATTTCTGGTCTCTGATGGCATTCTTCTACAAGTCTGATAGTTTCAGCTGCTCTTGGTTTTAATTTGCTGTCTTCTGGGAATAATCTACCTGTTTTAGTTCCTACCCTGGTTCAAAACTGAACACAATGCATGCTTAGGCTGTTGGTTAAATCTATAATCTGTTGTTGTAACTCTATTCTTCTGAAAATATTGACAGGTACATAAACTACAGCAAAAGCTGCAAGAAGAGATAGAACTGCATTCTATTCTGAAAAATGCTATAGAGAAAAATGCTACAGAATTGTCAATTCCTTCATGCCTCCCGCACCATGTATGTCAGTTATTTTTAATCTTTACTTGCAGTTGGTAATTTCACTTTGTGATCTTGTCAGGATGTTGGCGCCTTCAGATGTATGCTGCAATTTTGCCTTTATAGACTGTACAAATCTGTCATTTTCCTATTTTCTGGTGACAGTTTGGGTACCAAATTCTTTTGCAAGTTCAAAGCAGTATGTTATATGCGGTTGGGCAAGTGGCATAGGTGTTGTTTTGTAATACCAATAACAACTTTTTGTACTCTACTTTTTAATAAAGATATAGATAGTTTGACCTCTTATTCTTATTAATCAATGTTACCCCTATTCATTTTATGCCACAACTTTCTGACTGCAATTTGGACTGTTGTATTCCACAAAAGCTGATTGTTCATATCATTATTCAATTATATAGCACTTAGCAGTTGTCTGGATGATTTAATTGGTGCTAAAAGTGTCATCTAAGCCATTGTCCTGTTACATGCATTGTTAGCATAATGCTGCCCTACTGAGGGTGTGAAAACAGGGAAGGTGATTCCTCATAATATAAAAGTTTCAGGCTTACCAACATTTAGGAAATTTGGATCTGCTATAAGCATCTCCATTTCATTGGTTCCTTACAAGTAGCCATCTGGGATCAAATGAGGGAGCTTAAATTATATGCTTCTCTCTGCTTCTTTCTGGTTTCTGCTAATTAAATCCACTGAATTATTCATGACCTTACTCATTCAGTTTAGGCATTCCTTTTAAATTGTGAAGTGGTTTCTCAACATTTAAAAGATTGTTAATCATTTTCTTACAGGCTCAGGAGCTTCTATCTCATATTGCAGTATTGGAGGTTACCATCTCAAAACTTGAACAAGAGATGGTCTCTTTGCATTTCCAGCTTAGTCAAGAAAGAAATGAAAGGAGGCTTGCTGAATACCGTTTGAGGCATTCATTTTCTCCATCAGTATGTATTTCTCTGCAAATATCAAACTGCTGGTAGCTAATACTTTTAATCAAAACATAATTTATAACTAAAATTTCTTTCTATTAATTCAACTTTTTTTTTTTCTAAATTATGCTTGTTCCATAATATGTTCAAGCCAACGATTTAAGGTTAAAGTTGTTTTTAATCTGTTAAAATCATTCCAGTATTTCATTTGATGAAATTACTATATTATTAAACTTTGTTTACAAGAATTGTATCTTTTCTTTCCTTTTTTTTCTTATAAAATCTGAGACTTTTCATATAGTTTGTAAACCTTAATTTGTGCTCATAGTAATCAACATATTTTTTCCTCCTACAACCCCACTCACAAGCTGAATGTGCATTAACTCATGTAAGTGTACTTTGCTTGTGTTCTTATTAATTATTTCCTTACCTGAGAAGTAGCTCCCAATTTCATAATGGTAGATATTATTTTAACTATAAATATAAATATAATGGTGCATAATATGAAAGTGACATCGAAAAAGTATTGCATGTATTCATGCTTTGGCCGTAAATATAAAAATTTCTTTTGTTATCCAGATTTCACCTTCATCAAGGTGTTTGAAGCACTCAAATTCTGAACTGCATCATTCCTCAGAAGATAACTCATGCCAAGAGCCTACAGACCAACCAACAGAGTCTACTGGTGAATCATCTTCTACGGAGTCAGTAAGAGAGGTATATTTTAGCTTCCTCATGCCTTTACAGCTTTCAACGTCATAACTATTTTGACAGCTATGGTGTGTCATACTTCAAAATTGCTTCCATCTTTAAAGCAGATCAGTTGACATTCTCGTAAATGAAAGCTTCAATAACAATTTGGCCTACCTACATTCTATAACCAAATTCTGAGTTCTGGATTGAAGTTGTGAACAGAATTAGGAAAATTACATGTCACCTATCATTTTATTCATTCAAAATTTTGCTTTGTAATTTTTCTAAGTAGTAATACTTATGACCCATATGGTCCTTGTTTCTTTTCATGCTTTTCTCTATATATTGATGTGGTTGTAGTTATAAAGATTTGGGCTTCCACACCTACTGGCTCAAAAAGCCTAAGGGTATTTTGAATAATCCTAAATCAAGCATCCTAGCTACTGGAATTCTCATAAACTTGTTCTCTATTAATTGAAAAGGCTTACATGGCTGTTTATTTATGCAGTTCTAGTTATCCTATTCATGTAAGGATTTGAGATTCAAATGGAAAACTATTATAAGTGCTTAAAGCAACTCCTGAACTATAAATAGAACCTAATAACACAAGGAAAGTCGTAGGAAAACCAAGGCTAGAAATCTTTAGCTTATCTGGAAATAACCAGAATACTCTGACACAAACTCAAGAAAACATAAAATAAAAGAAGTAGAAAACACATTGTGTCCTATAGAAACAAAAATAATACCTATCACAACTTAATAACGCCCTAATACGTTTAACATCAAATAAAACCTAGATTTTCTTGGAACCCTATTTTGACTTTTGTTGCTTTATTATCTGGATCACAAGTCCATTGATCCAGAAGTGTGATGCTGACAGTAGACAGACTGAAATGGAAGCAGATAGTATTCAAGTTGATGTGAATAAAAATATTCTTTTGTTTGCAAAAGAAGTTGTTGGGAGGATTTCTCCAGCAACGCTAGTTCTAGAGGTCACAGATTTGTTACCCTTTAGAAGAAACTTTTTATGTTTGAGAAGTCAGCTTACCTAAAGTTGGAAGTGGCCATTCATATGAATGAGGTACAGAATATTGAATATCATTGCAACATGAAATACTGGTGCAAAAGAAGCTTGCAATACATGGAAGCTATTAACTGGTAACATGACTAGATACAGACCAGGTTGGAAGAATGAATACCACACTTCATTTGGACAACTAAACCATTTTGAGACCCAGTAGGGTGAAGATGAGGTCTTATACATTACAAAGAGATGAGATTAAATGTTCAACAGGACAAGCTTGGGAACAATTTAAAGTTCTGTCAATGGATCTTATTTTCACATCTTGTTTCATAGTCATCCGTACTTAGATATGAAAATTATTATATTTACTGATGATTAGTACCAAAAACTGCAGAGGGTTTTTTATTAGGCCTTTAATAATTATAATTTACAGCAGAATGCAGTGGACTCACTTTTTCATCTTGATGGAAAGAAAATATCTGCAAAGACGGATGGCAAATCTTGTCAACCTTTACAGTTTGAGAAGATTGCAAGAGGCATACCACCTCAAGGCCTCTGGGATCACCCTAACCAATTATCAGAAGAGATGGTAAGATGCATGAGAAATATATTCATATTTCTTGCAGATTCAGCTATACCTTCCAAATCATCTGCACTTGAGAGCCACAGCTCAACTCTATCACCATGGGGTCATCTTTCAAATTCATCATGGTGGTCATCATCTGAACGCTCGATGATTCCATCATGGGTGCAGAGCCCTCAAATTGATATTCAAAGCAACTCTGAAGTTTTGGCTTCAGAGAATTCCGTTGATCCCTATAGAGTACGTGGAAAATTAAGCTGGGCTGAAATTGGAAACTATAGTTTAGCGACTGAAGTATCTTGGATGTCAGTTGGGAAGAAGCAATTAGAATATGCATCAGGGGCCTTAAGGAGGTTCAGGTATTATGATTTTCAAACCTTTTTGTTTAAAAGTTCTCTCTCCAGAAATGATTATCAAATGAGCATTTTGAAATTCTAGAGAATTACTTTTATAAGGGGTAGAATGGGGATTTAGCCTAATAGGTTTAGTATGTAGTGATTATGACTAGAATGTCTAATATGTTCTTTTTCTATATGGATCTTACTTTTTTTTCATTTTTCTTTTTCAAAAATAAAAAAGATGTTTGTTAAAAAACTTGTAAATTAAAAACCTCTAAAATACATTTTTTCTTTTCAGAGTAATAGTTGTTTACGACTATAGCTGATTCAGTATTGTTTTGCTTTTAATTGTTTGGAAAGCAGAATACTCGTGGAGCAGCTAGCCAAAGTGAATCCAATACACTTGAGTAGCAATGAGCAGCTTGCCTTCTGGATCAACTTGTATAATGCTCTAATTATGCATGTGGGTTTCTTTGTTTCTTTAGCGAGTATGATTTTTGTGATGACATCCCTTGAATAGTGGAGTTTCCTTGTAAATGACAAGTTGAGCTTGACAATATTGTTCCGTGTTGTCTACATTATGGACAGGCTTACTTAGCGTATGGAGTTCCAAGAAGCGACTTGAAGCTCTTCTCCTTGATGCAAAAGGTATGAATTGCTGATTGAGTCCTCTGAATGTGTATTAAATTTAATTTCCTACTTTTATTTGTTTATCTTATTATCTTGTAGCATCTGTGACTAGTTTGGTACTCAGACTCGCCATTTTCCTCTTTAGAAAGGGGGAAGGAGGTTACTCTCTGTTGTGTATGATATATCATCCAGGGAATCTCCAGGACACTTAGTTTGGTTGCCATCATGTGCATCTTAGTGCCATAGTCAGCTTGATGATGCTGTCCGTGCCTTGTCTTGACATATTAAAATGTTCCATGCATTGACAGGCACAGAATTGCAAACTGTGCTGCTATTATTTGTTTTCTTCACAATCTTGTGACTAATCCCCTTACTATTTTGGAGAGTGCTCTAGTAGCTTTTAGTCAATTAATTTTGATTCAGTGGTCAAGATACACTTGTAGATACAGTTAATTGTGTTGTAGAGTATGAAGACTGCTGAGGAAGCAAAAAAGTAACCCAAGCTGCTTGGTCCCGGGCTTTTGAATGATTAATCTTTTACAACAGGCTGTGTGTGGCCTTTTGTGTTCAATATTAGATGCCTGCCTGTTATAACATTATCATATGGAATATCTTATTGCATTAGGGTATCTACCTTCTAGTGTCCTTTATACAACTATTCTGAATTTCCCATAGGTGGAAAAGTAATTTTTGATTAGTGTATTTGCTTATTTAATGCAAAATTTCATTATTCCACCAAAGCCGAAGTTATTACTAGTACCAATTTTTATGCGTTAAGTATTCTGAGTCCAGCTAACACAATCCGGGTTAAAGAGTTTTCGTTGTAAAAGAAGCAATAATAATGAAAGGGAAGAAATTTTAAAACAATAATTTAGATAAAACTCTTTATATATGTTTGCATCCTGATGTTCAAAGCTAGTACTTTGGAGAAACTTCATGGTTCAAACGCAATAAACAATTAAGTTGTATCTTCATTGCATTTCAAAAAAAAAAAAGGTAGTATCTCCATCAGAGATCTCATCTCTAGAGTTTCTGAGATTCTTCTTGTTATATATTTGTTTCCAATTTCTCTTCTGTCTGTATGGTTGAATAAGCTTCCGTTGTCCTTGCTAGAGTCTCTTCTTAGTTTGTACATGTAATAACATCGGAGCATGACTTCAAATGGAGAATTGCAAGCTGATTGTCGATTTAATTAACTGATATTTTTTGGAGTGTTCCTCTGATGAAAGGTATTACTCTTCCAGGCAGCATATACAGTTGGAGGCCACTCTTTCAGTGCAGCTGCAATCGAATATGTCATTCTGAGGATGAAACCACCTTTGCATAGACCGCAAATTGTATGGATTTTCTGTGATGATATTGTGCTTGTTTTCTTTATTTGCTTTTCCTACTTCACTAACTAATGCTGGTAATAAATGTAAAAACTTTTGTCAGGCTTTGCTTCTTGCCCTTCACAAACTGAAGGTGTCAGATAAGCAACGCAAGTCCGCAATTGATACGTATGAACCACTTGTATCTTTTGCTCTCAGTAGTGGGATGTACTCATCACCTGCGGTAATCTCAATTTTTGTTTCCTCTTTTTAATCACACACACACATACGCACATAATTTTGGTTCTTCATGAGTTTTAGATGTCATGAAGGTGAGTTGCAAATGCCAGGTGAGGATCTACACTGCAAAGAATATTAGGGAGGAGCTTGAAGAAGCTCAGCATGATTTTATAAGAGCTTCGGTTGGGGTTAGCAGCAAGGGGAAGCTATTGGTTCCAAAATTACTGCACTGCTTTGCAAAGGGCTTCGTGGACGATTCTAATTTGGCTGTATGGATATCTCATTACCTTCCATCCCACCAGGCTGCCTTTGTCGAGCAATGCATATCACAAAGGAGGCAAAGCCTTCTTGGTTCCCGTAACTGTGGCATTCTTCCCTTCGATTCACGCTTCCGTTACTTGTTCCTGCCTGACAAAATTTCACTCCAATGATGTCTATATTAGCTTTAACATCCATACCCAGCCTTTCTTGTTAATTTGAACCATACACAATACTAAGCTAGCTACAAAAATTAGGTTGTATTCACGTCCATGTGAATCTTAGCATCCTTGAGAGAAGACAAGGTTCATTGCAGTTTTGTCCTTTTCCCTTGAATCCAGTGATATCATAATTCCAGTACCGAAATAATAAAAATGACATCCTTATTTGGGTGGTGTACACTGTCTTCGTGGCTACTAGAAGTAAATAAAGAGCTGTCCATGATGGTAAATACTTGTTGGGACATATCATTTGCTGACAATCCAGGGTAAATAAAGAGATTTGGATGTTTGTATTGTTTGACATGGTTGGAAAATAAATTAAATGCCTTATGTTACATGTGACAGAGTACAAGATACGAAATGCCCACCACTTTCTTCACTTCCATCACTTATAACATACAACCATTATGTGAGCATTCTGAATGTTCCAATTCTAACATGACCTCAAGACTCAACAAGTATTAATTGGGAAATTTCAGAGAAAGCAAACCAGGAACAACAGATGATGGAGGCTTAGATAGGTTTGTGGTGCAAGTGGTTGAACGACTCTTGGGCCTAATTTGTATTTAGCTCGGGTCCTTGTCCATTAATGTATCTATGGTACTGGTGTAGTAGTCCAACCTCTTTATGCAACTCCCATTGCAGCCGTGGCCGAACGCATGACAAAAAGTTTGTCCGTAGATTGGGGCTTGGTATCTTGATTCAAAACATAAAAACGGTCAAAAATTCTTAGCGAAAGTCAATGTTGAAGTTTCTTGACCCCAAATGTCAAGAACATAATCCGTATTGGCCGATTAAACTGCAAAATTCTTAGAGCGTCCAAATTCCACAAGCCCGTTTGTCACGATATATAAGAATAAAAACGTGTGTGAATTGAGTAGGGCAAAGGTGGACACTGGGTCCTTTGAACAGATACCTCCAAGACTTACCTGCTCCAAAAAGACAAAAATCAAAGACAAATCACTATCAACAGTAATTTTACAGGCGATTGGCTGATGACTTTGACCCTGTCAAGGCCTAGTTGCCACAAAATTTGTGAGGAAGACGGAGATATCAGACATGTTTCATGCACATTGATGGGATGGAAATATCCCAGTCAATTCATTCCCTGTCAGCCACCGCATGCTGCTATAGCTCTAAAACTTGCAACGCGTCCAAGAATTTAAGAGCCTAATTTTCTAAGGGGAAATTTCATCTTATCGGACTTGCTCAAACAAGGGGCAAGGGCACCCTAAGATCCTAACAATCTTTTGAAAGGCTATAAAACTTGGGCTTATAACAGACAGAACATAATCTAGCCCCCCAAAAGGGTTTATATTTTATATATTATTTTTCATTAAATTTAAATTTTTTTTAAAAAATAATAATATGATGATGATGATTATAACGATGACTATACTTAAACATTTTGCTAATTGATTAATGTATAATTTTTTTATTTAAAAAGTAAAATTCGAATTCTCTTCATTTTAAATCTAAAAAATATGATGATGACTACGACAATGATGATGATGAATAAATACCTACTAATAATTTTAAGACATATCTTTTAAAAAAAAAATTTCAAGACATAATATTTGAAAATTTTTCTTACTTATTTATGAAAATTTAAATAAATTTTATTCTTTTATTAAGTTCAATTAAATTTTTATATTTTTATTTTAAATCAAATAACATTTTATTAGTAATTGTCTACTCAATTAGTGAAAATGTCTTTTGTTATTTTATACTTACATGGTGTATTATCATATGATCATATCATCAACAAATGACATTTTGAATAAGTTAACCATTAATTATAAGAACTAATTCGACTCAAAATAAAAATAAAAAAACTTATTTGACTTAAAATAAAATTACATGAATTTAATTAAATACAATGAAAGAATAAAAATTTATTTAAATTTTCTTAAACAATATAGGAAATTCTTTTAGATATTATGCTTAATTTTAAACATTAAATATTCGCATAATTTTTCTTGTGTTTTTCACTCAACTACATGTAAAATTTAATTTGTTCCCTCAAGTAATAATGAATTGAATGGTTAACATATTTTACTTGCTTCTCTAACTTTTACAAGGTTAAAAGTTTACCAGAAAAAATCTCAATTAACTAATCTTCGACCTCGCTTCAAAATTCTTTTGCATTTTGTTTTAGTAAATGTTTATGAGCAATTGTTTTTATTAATGGTGTCAACAATTTTATATATATTGCTTCATCAATACTAGGTAACTTGAACTTGAGTATAATTATAGATGATTTTTATTCTTTTTCTTTTTTTTTTTAATTTGGAGCTAGGGAGATTGGAATTAATCCCATTTTCTAGGTAGTAAATGCATGCACATATTATACTAAGGAAAATCATCCTGCACAATTTAAATATTAGTTAAAAAATGTTGATGTGATGTTGAAAAATGACATGATTATATCATCATATTACGTTAGCATCTATTATGATATGTCAACATATCATATGGTATAGAATGACAAGTATAATTTTGACTAAATCAACTATTAATTATAAAAATTTATTTGGTTCAAAATCCAAATTTCAAGTTAATTAAAAAATATGTAACAATATTTTTAATAACAATAAAATTTCAATCGTTGTATCTATACTTAAAAAGAAAAAAGATTTTTGATCAATATAATGTGAATATTGATTTGATTTAAAATTTTACATGTATAACAAGTACAAATAGGCTGTTAAGTCCAAGGGTCACTTTGTTAAAATATTAATTATACATAAAGTTATAGACACTACAAAAAAACACATTTTTACCAACAAAATTAATTTAGTAGTATAATCTGTAGGCATAGTAGAATAATACATAAACCAAAATAATCTGAAACAAATAAATTATAAATTATCATTCCATATAGTAGGTCCACATAGACGAATTAAAACTTCAAATATTAAAATTTATCAATCAATCAAAATTAGGGAATGACTTTTTGAGGGTAAATTGTTAATATCTAATAGAGCAAATTATGTTTTTGTTACTAATGTATCAAAATTTTTTATTAAACTATAACGTTTTGATCACCAAAATTTGTAAGTGTTATTATTTGGTCATTCAATCGTTAAAAGATAACAGACCACAATGTGGTATTTGACGTCACTGTCCAATGCTTATGTGGCAATGAAAATTAAAAATTAAAAATATAATTGTTATGTTAGTTGGTCCCTTACCTTCCTAATTTCCACTTAAACATTAATTGGTTTAACATCAGCAATTGCTATATATCCCACGAAAGTAAGTGAAAATATTTGGTATTGTAATAAGTTAAAAGTGGTTAGGCAAATAATTAATAACACATCACCTATGTTGACTTAAAGGACCTTAATCACCAACTTTCTCTTAAACCCTTTCATCTCAACCATAACATCAACCAAAACAACCTTCTATTCTCGTATGCACGTAACTCTCCCACAATGCATAAATATTGAAAGGCCCAAGTGTCCTTCATGCCTCAAATAGATAATGGGTTTGTTGAAGAGGATGCTTTCCTTGATGTTTGTATATGGCTAATAAACAAAGACATTCTATTTTATGTAATAGAGTTGTTAGATCATATAGCTGAACTACTCACACTATTTTGCTTCTTTGCATTATTAGTTCCAAGTAGTTAGAAGCTCAGTACATCATCTCCATTGCCCCTTCCATTAATAGCAAACATTAATTAATCTAGCTTTATCTTCATATACAGAACTATTATCCCGTTCCATACGAACTTATGAATACGTTGGCAAGTATCCATGGATATTTCAACAATTAAGTATTTAGCTCATTAATTGATACATGATATTTTTACTTAAAGAGCAGAGTTCAAACCTCCTCTCTCCTACATCAAAAAACAAATAAAATTATGGATCATTTAAGTTCATTAGATTATAACAATTTATTCCATTAGACACTAAAGTACTTGAGATAAATCATAAAACTAAGTAATAAAATTCATTTTTGATATCCTGTTAAACAAATTACACAGAATTATATGTTGGAAGTGTATGAAATATTTCGGAATTCCGACGTTATGCATTCATAATTGCCTCAGCTGTGGTTGCCCCTACCCTTTTCTCACACTCCATTTCTCTTATCTTCATGTGTGTGTGTGTGTCCATATATACATATATATATATATATATATAATGTCATTACTCAGAGTAGGTTGGTCCACTGCCTCCTAACTTGTAGGTGCCAGGACAAACCTAAACCCTAATTGGCTAGTTTATCGTCATTGAAACTGCCAAGGTACACTATATTTATTTTCGCCTTATTAGCAAGGGCAGAGTGGTTAAGCGGCTAATACACACACACATTATTTCTTTGACTTAATTAAAAATCTTAACGTCCTTTTCTTCTTGCCTTCCTTAACCATAACCCAGGACCACGTACCTCCTAATCTCAAACGTCCCTTCCAAATCGATCTAAATATCATCCAATTTGTTACTCAACCTCTCAAATAAAATGGGGTACAAAAATTAGGGTTTGGTTTGTTTGACGAAGATGTTTCCTCTGATGGTAATATATATATTATTATGGGATGCAAACATGACTCCAATATGATGAATCATTTGGTCATAGCTGAACTACTTGAACCAGTTTCTTTCTTGTTTATATCGTTTAATTTTATAGTAATAAATTCGTTCATCAATCAAAAGCCGCACGATAATAGTAAAAGTTAGCTTTGTCTCTAACAAAGGGGGTGACCCTTTTTGTAGTCGTTTTCTCATGTATTGGCAGGTTCGATTTGGAAGTTTATGGCCTCGTGAATCTAGCTGATGAGGTGGTAGAGATGAAATTGTCATTTTGTGAGAGTAATCGCCTCGCAATCGTAACAAGAATATTGATGATGCATGGTAGGGTTAGGTCTAATGGCCGGCAATTTGCTTTGGATGCTCATGGCTACAATGTGTTCATATAGTTAGTCCATTACCATAGACATGTTTCAAATGGAACATCGTTAAACCTGCATAGCATGACTTTAAACCTTTTTGTTTTCTTTTCTGTGCATAATTGTGCATTACTTAAGCTATCTAAAATTGCCATCTTTCTCTTGAAAGTACACAACTTTTATTTAAAAAGCTTTCAACACGCATTTCCCATCATATGGAAATTTAGTCATGAAGTAGAAAGGAATTGAAAAAGGAAAAATATGCATCAAGGTGCTCTATTTCAACGTGACAGCCCTTTAACAAGATGAGGCGGCAATTGATTAAATCATTTAGGAAATGGAAATGATGCGCCCTTCAAAATGGTTGAGAGTTCCATGATTTCTTAGGGTGCATGGTTTGATTCACGATGCATCAGATTACAATCTGAAAATAAGAGGATTATATGCCTTACGGTACTCGTTGCCATCTTGGATTGGTTGAGATTTTGAATTTGAAAATATGAAATTTTGGATTTCTCATAAATCTAGGCTTTTAAAAACTAATCACATACCCACCACCCTCCTCTTAGGTTATCTTTTAGATGGGGAGAAATCCATTTTTTTTTTATGACAATGCCCCTATTTGAACATTATTTTGATCCAAATCCCCCCTCAAAATGTAAGGTAATATATACATATATATATTTAAACATAATCTATAATTTTATTAAAAAATCAAACGTTACGGTCTACACCAACCTGTAAGATATGGTCTATTTTAACTCATATTTCGTTGGTCTGACTGTTTTATTTTACAAAAAAGAAACTTCACAAGTTAATATGATCTCTTAAATGTCCAATCTCATATATATATATAAATATATATATATATATAATAAATATATATATATATATATAGATGATTTGACTTTCATGGTTTTTGTCGGTACCATGACATCTTCCATTACTTCAACAATAACCCATTGTCTTTAATAGGACATTACTAGTACCCAAAACCAATTTTGATTCCAACTATAGGAATCTAATCCAACTTACAAGATTTTGTTTCACAAAAGTGACCTCATAAGTTGAAAATAATATAAACTTTTGAATGTCCAATTTTACTTTAGTACATAATCGATATGAGATTTATAACTTTCTTTAGGGGCCATAACATCATGGCATCTGCCCTGATGTGGGATTAATGATTCATTGTTGGGATCATGACATCAAATCTCACATCAAGAAAGGATATCATAGTTTAAGAGGAGGGCCATGAATCCCATATCGATCATGTCTTATTATAATGAGATTAGATATTTAAAGTTTTTCACTATTTTCAACTTGCAATACGTGTTTTGTGAGATAAAATTGTAACATTAATAAATTAAAATGGATAATACTTTGCATATTGATACAGATGTGATAGACAAAATTTTTTATTTTTATTTTTAAATTTTAATATCCTCAAAGCCCATGTAACCAGTAATTTTATCATAATATATATATTTTTTCCTTTGTATTTTTTAATTTATTTTTTCTTCCGCTGCCCATGTAAAATTTTTATTTATTTGATTTAAAATATATATTGCATGACACAGTTCTTGATACCACGAGTCTCATCAACCAGTTTAGATATATGAGTGTAAAGTAGAGTCAGAGATAAATGGCTACATCATATGTCATGTCATATAAATTGAGCTCATTTGCATATTTATCACAGTCTCAAAAGTGACGAACAGTGGCGGTACCGGCAATATAAGGGCAACACAGTGACAGGCTAAAGAGATGAGCAAAAGAGGAAATATAGGGTGTGCCGAAATGTAAAGTTCAAACTCCTGAATTCAACCAAGCAGACAATTGCATTTGCAACTCCAAAGTCCCAACAAAACCATTAGACGGGATTCGGCAATACCAAATTTTCTTGTCAATGTATAGAGTGACGTGTAATTAAAGGTCTTGGGGTCAGGTTACCAACCCCGCAAGCTTGACTAATCCTTTCAGGGCAACATGGCTAGCCACGCTGCGGTCTCTTTCTTTGACGTCTGAATCCAATCAAATAGAACCCTTGCATGAGAAAAAGTTGTGTGTTAGGTTTTATAAGTAAGAGTATTCTTTTATTTAATCAAGTATATTTTTTAAATTCAAAATGTGAACTGTGACATATGCACTTATGTGTTTAGTTTGTGAGCCTTTATCTCCTTAGAAGACTTAAATAAAATTTCATCTCACCTTAATCGATTATGTTTGAATATTTTAGTCAATCGAATTTAATTTTGACTCTTATTTTAAAATAAGATACGTTATCAAAAGTTTCTATATTTAACATTTTTACATCTTATTGTTAAAAATTTATAAGCTTATAATTTTTTTGCTAAAAAATAATTATTTCGTTTTATCAAAAGAATCAATAAAGAAGGCAAAAATATCATGGCCGGCGGGGATACTAGAAGAGATTTTTTATTGTGAGATGGTGTATATTTGAGATCTTCAGATTAAGTTAGAAAATCATAAGGAGATTTTTATTGTATTTTTCAATAGTAAAAAAATTATTACTTCATGAATGTAGACAAGTATGCAAATCTTTTAAATTTTTTTTATTTGCTTGAGTCTTCTAAATTTTTACTATATTCCAGTATTGTTTCTTGAGTTATTTCACAACACACTATAACTCATATAACAAGTTGAAATACTAAAAACTCTTTTCTTTTTAGCCAGTTTAATTATGTTAACTTTAAATATTACAAAATTATGTTCTCTTTTATTATTATTATTATTATTATTATTTAAATGTCTATATTCCTTACTTTTCTACATTTCAGACCACGCTTTCTTTTGCTTTTGGCTTTTAAAAAAATTCTTTAAATAATAGTATTATCAAAAGGTGTAAACGTTTTAATTTAAAATACTAAAATAAAGTGTTTTCTTTATTTTCAATTTGGATAAAAAATGTGAACATCCACGTAGTATAGTATATTGCATCCTTTATTAAAGAATGAATAAAGCTGTTCAATCATGAAGATTCTTGATCCACCCTTTTTCTTTTCCGAAATTGGGCTGACAAAGACCCCCAGGGACTCCTTTGTTTATTTATTTTTTGTCCGGCACAAGTTGGAGCAACCATTGATAATAGATAAAGGGGTATTTAAAGTATAGATATTTAACAGGTAATATTTAAAAGAAATATTTTTAAAAATAATATTTAAAATTAAAATATTTTTAAAAATAACTCTCTTTATAATTTTAGCTAAGTTGGATAAAATTACTTTTAATAGAATTACACGTTATTATGTTACACATCATATACAGAAACATGTTACATGTCATAATTAGATTGTTACACGTCATAATTAAGTTGTTACACATCATGTTAAAAAAAATACTATTGTTATATGTTAGGTATAAAAACATGTTACACACTATGATTAAAAAAGGTTATTACACGTCATGTGGAAAGAAAAAATACTATTATTATACTTTATGTTGAAAAAATATTATTGTTACACGTCATATTAAAAAACATTTTGTTACATTTTAATGCTTAAATTGTTGTTGTTACTTACAAATTAAAACTTCAAATTCTCTCAACTCTCTTTATTTTTTTTTACTTTTTTAACAATTTGACAATGATTAAAGTATTTCTAACATGTTTTTATAAATCAAAACATAAATTTTTTTTTATCTAAAACACCTATTTTGACTAAAAATCGAAAAAAAAGTTTATTAAAAACTTAGGTTTATGAATTTTAAATTTTTGAGTTTATTAGTGTCGAGATCCCGAATTGATTCAATTAAAAACTATTTCAAATATCTATAATAGCCATTCACTCAAGCACATCAAAATCATCATTTGATGTCTTCAAAGTGCTAAAAAAAAAAATCTAAAAGCGTAAGAGAGAGAAATCGGGAGTATAGTAGACGAATACCGAAAAGAGAAATCGATAAAATTAGAGAAAATAGAATGTTGAGATAGAGAAATCGGAAGCACAAATGGGAAAAAATTGTGATGAATGGTTTAATTTATTTGAAATAGTTTTCAGAGTATTTTTATCAAGTCATGACTAAATATGATTAAAAAT
>NW_018397270.1:2914769-2949629 GCF_002168275.2 Theobroma umbraticum
ATTTTGATGGTTATTTTTGAAATGCCTTTATCAATAAAAGTTATTCCTCACAATTTCTTCTATTTAAAATATATGGATACAAGTTTAGATGATACTTTTAAAATTTAATTAGGTATTTATAAAATTCACGTATTTTATGAAATAATTAAATTTTAATTAGGGTTTCGGATATGATATTTTAAATTTGAGTTCGATTTGAGATATATTTATATACATTATTATATTAATAAAAAATATTTGTTAATCAAATTGTAATTTTAAAAACATATTTAAAAATATTAAAATACACTTGTAACGATGGTTATTAAAAAGTGAGGAAAAAGTTGGCAGCAGACAAAATAGAATTGAAAAAGGTTAATAGAGAAAGATGGGATTCAGGATTTAGTGATTTTTTGTCTTTGAAAAAGGAAGTAAAGGTTGGTATTGATTTAAAAAGACGTGGAGCATATGGTCTCCTCTTTTAATTGTGCAGTCTACTCCCGTTATTCTTTGTCTGATGTTTTGAGATATTTTCTAATGTTTGGGATCAAAACTCTCTTAAATTCCTAAATTTAATTAACCAAAATTTAAGTCATGAGCTGTTTTGGTCATGGCTTGAGCAAAGATTTGGGCGGTGAGAAAGGAGGGAGAGGAAACCACCTATGTGCTCGCCCTTATCTATTAGAGGCAATGTACAAATTTATTAGTTTGGCCTTCTTGGTTTTTTAAAAATATTTAGTTTATTTGATTTTTAAGTATGGTGGATCAAATCATTCGTGTGCTTAACCCTATCGATAAGAGGCAATATATAAAAAAAGTACAAAATTGGGTTGAAAAACGTTTCAGCCCTGAATCATGTGCTTCTCGTTTGTATTTACATATGATTACAAGAAAGGTGAAATCAAAGTAGTAGCAGGACCCAAACTTGTCCCAATTCAAACACAACATGACCACACAGAAAATTTTCCTGATGTACCAAGCTTGCAATTTTACAGGTAAAACAGTAAAAATGGTGAATTAATTGGAGCCACTGAAATCAAGATAATCAAAAGTGAGAGGCCTAAACACATGGCTAGCTTCGGTCTCTATCAGCTCCAACTGGCTTTCGAAAAGGTGCATATACACCACCCAATCACCTTCCCTTGCCGGGCTGGGCATTGGCATCACGTATCCAGCGTCCCCTCCCCAAGGGAAATGATATGAACCAAAAACAGGGCAACCCCACCCGAAATCCACTTTTGAAACCGGGAAACGTTGCCCCGATGATACCACGAATGCCGGTCCATCATCACTGCCGTTGCTGTATATCTTGGCCAGCGCCGGTTCAGGACGGTGAGCTTCAACCCAATCAATCAGGCCTAGGAAATGTTCCTTTGTCACGGCTTGGTCTAGGAAATTATGAACCTGATTGGCTACCCAGGACAAGGGCTTTTCGATCAGTTCATTTACCTTTTGGCCTCCGTAGGGAATGGAAAGAACATTTCCGAAATAACAACTCATTAGACTTGCTCTGTCTTTATCTCCTTCACCTAATCTACCCCTTCCATCCACAACGATCCCCATTTTTGTAAACTCGGAATCATCATCTTTAGCCGCAACAAGTGCTACCATTTTCCACAAAAATGCACTGAAAGACTCAAGCTTAGTCCTTTTGTATCCATTAGAGCAGGCGAGTGATTGAAGCTCATTGAGTTGTTCAGCAGTAATGTAATATATGCGACTAATCAGTTGATCAGTGGCTTGATGTTGCTGTTTGGGGGGTGGCAATGAGGATATGGGCACATACATGTCGTCTAGAGAGGGGTCAATACGCCCTGGACGCCTGGGGTTCAGCAGAGACCGGCGAAAGGATGGAACCGCGGAGCTTGACTTGGACCGAGCCATTTCAGCCCAAGAGACAAGAAACATGTTGGCTGAGTAGGCATCGGCTATACGATGATCAAATGTACCTGCCACCACTAATCCGCCGCATCTAAGTTCAGTTGCCTGTAAAACATAACAAGCAAAAAAAATAAAATTAAAATAATACACCAATCAATAAATCAAATGTTTAGAAAGAGTGAAGCTTATATTAATGGAAGTCTTATCAATTATCATAATTATCATTCTAATAAAAAGTTAAACAATATGAAAGCTAAAATTTGATGCCTCTATCCTTTTGCTTATTAATAAATTTGAGTTTGCAAAAAATTAGCATAAAATTAGTACCTAACACCGTTATTATAAGAAGTTTTGAGGGGAATAAAAAATAAAAAAAATAATGAAATTAATTTCGACATATAAGAAAAATAAGAGTTTTAAATGTTACAAAAGAAAGAGAAAACATAATTTTAAGATATTCAAAACAAAAAAAAAAACAAAAAAGAACGGAAGGTATATAATAGGAGCTACCATAAATTATAATTACACGAATATACATTCTTATTTATTACTCTATAATAATTTATGAACTTATTAAATCAATAATCACCCAACATCTTGTATCCGTTTTCATAGACTCAAAGTTGATTAGATTATGATTATTATTGCTCATTTAATTGCAGTATTCTTTTTGGTGGTGCAGACAGCGGGGAAAGCGATGTCCTTACCATCATGACTGGCCAATTGAAAGGACTTTAGTATATATAAATATTACCTTATAATTATCAACTGCAGCGCGTTCAGTTCATTTTATTATTAAGAGATTTTTCTATTTATCAACCCCGACGATATCTCCCTGGTATTTTGGGTATATTTCTGTTCGATATTCACACCCCAAGGGGACCTGACTCTCTAAGTTTGCTGTTTTCACTGTTCATGTTAGGGAGAGAAACCCAACTTACTCCAGCCAGCCAGCTTTTAGTTGGGTATTTGTGTATATGTTTGGAGTACGGACTTACCTGAACCGAGAGCACCCCTTGTTTCTTCTTAGGTACTAGTTTGCCTTCAATGCTTTCATCAGGGTTATGCAAATCGAGATTTCGGAGCTCGACGTCAGCGTAAGCTTCAATGAAATCCACCCCTCGATTGTTGCAAACAAGCTCGGGCTCACCCACGGTGTTAGGCACAACCTCGCCGGCGAAGGCGTAGTAGGAGACGAGAGCCTGAGCCATGGCCTTCTTGAGTACACTAACCATGGAACCGAAGGTCATGGCGTCCCCTACACCTACTGCTTTCTTGTAGCAAAAGAAGACCCCCACATCAACGGCTGGCAGCAGCAAGTCAAGGTTGGAGAATGGTAGCCAGTGTTCCTGCAATGGTAACACTGCTGCCACCACTTCCTCCTTGCTCACCGTCACCGTGAAATCTCCTTCTGTACCCATGCCTTGCTAGCTACGATCTCTGTATGTTTCTTGGTGAGAAATATTGTGACAGAGTGGTGAGTTTGCATGCGCGGTGGAGCTTCAATTTATAGGCAAAAGAGGGCTTTAATGCTGTTTCCCCGAACTTTAATAAAAAATGAAAATGCAAGTACATTTTTTTTTCATAGTTAATTTGTGACCAATTGACTATTGACGACTAGCTACCTCGTGGAAAACATTAATTAATTTTATTGGACGAAGCCATGCCGCTAGGATAGCGGCCGCTCCCAACTCTCGTATCCTTTCGTTGGAAGAGGGCGCACCCTTGGGCCCATAGCTTGACATTCTCAAGGTACATGGTTGTGTACGTGCAGGCAGCACTTACAATACAAATATACACTAATGTACTAACTGAAGGTGAGTCACGGGTTTTGACCCATTAATTCATGTTCCCACTTTAGGAGACAAAATACTCTCATATGGAGAAAATTATGAAAAATAATTTTTTTGATAAAGGTATTTTAAAAATAATTATTAAAATAATTTTAATTATATTTAATCATAATTTGATAAAAATATTTTTGAAACTATTTCAAATAAATTAAACCATTCATCACAATTTCTCTTCATTTGTACTTTTGATTTCTCTCTCTCACCATCTCACTTTTTCTAATTTTATCGATTTCTTTCTTTAACGTTTATCTACTATGCTCCCTGTTTCTCTCTCTTACTTTTTCAAATTTTTCTTTTCAATACTTTAAAGACACTAAACGATAGTTTTGATGTACTTGAGTGGATGACTATTTAAAGAATTTGATTTTTAAGTATTTTAAATAAAACTAAATAGTAAAAATGATCACAGATGTTTGAAATAGCTTTTAATTGGATTAATTTAGGATCTAGACACCAATAAACTCAAAAATTTAAAATTTATAAAATTAGGTTTTCAAATTTTTTTTTTGATTTTTAGTCAAAATAGGTGTTTTTGATAAACAAATTTATGTTTTAATTTATAAAAATATATTAGAAACACTTTAATCGGTGTCAAATTATCAAAAAAAAAAAACAGAGTTGAGAAGATTTAAAGTTTTGGTTTGTAAATAACAACAAGAGTTTAAGCATTAAAGTGTAACAAAATGTTTTTGAATATGATGTGTAACAATAATATTTTTTCAATATGGTGTGTAATAACAGTATTTTTTTTGCAACATGACATGTAACAACCTTTTTTTAACTATAGTGTATAACATGTGTTTGTATATGGTGTGTAACAATAGTATTTTTTTTTTAACATAACGTATAACAACCTAACCATGGCATGTAACATAATTTGTAAATGACGTGTAAAAACCTAATCATGGTGTGTTACATGTTTTTATACATGGCGTGTAACAACCTAACCATGTTATGTAACGATAGTATTTTTTTTTTAACATGACGTGTAACAACCTACCATGGCGTGTCATATGTTTTTGTATATGGGATGTAATAACTTAACCATGGCGTGTAACATATTTCTGTACATGACGTATAACATGTTTCTGTACATTGCGTGTAACATTATAGCGTGTAATTTTATTAAAGGTAATTTTGTCCAATTTAGCTAAAAATAGTTAAAATTATAAAGAGGGCTATTTTTAAAAACATCTTATCTTTAAGGGTTATTTTTAAAATGCCCTTATAAATGCATTATGTATGTATGCATATTTCAAGAGGACATAATTATCTAACTGTTAGAATTTGAGACTTTATTTTACAGATCTTTAGTATAAATTCTATGATTGCAATGAAGAAATTTGAGATTAAGTAGAGAGAAGAAAGGAGTATAAGGATAATTTATATGCCTGATTTTGACTATACGTATTATTATTTCTTTAAGTGTTATTTTATAGAATGAGAATAAGTATAGAACAATTATATCATACAAAGAGCAATGAAAGTATTTCAAACCAAGTGATAGGATTCTTGAGTTATTTTACTTTTCAGATGTTCTAAAGAGCTTGATTTAGTAGCTTAGGAGTTAATGAGTTCTTCTTAACCTTGCTTGAAATATATGTGCTTTATCTTTTCTTTTTCTATTTTTTTTAAGAAAATAGGTGACATATTGTTAAGTGTCATTGAGCTCCACTATCCAAAATATTTCCGTACTACCCAATTTATGAAGTGGGATAACTTGCTCTTCCATAATGTCCAATAAGTCGTTTTTCCCATAATGAATATGTTCTTCCCGTGATAAACATGTTCTTTGTAAACACAATCTTCGCATTTATTTAAAACAATTATTCTTAAGAAACCGTTTCTACCATGTGTGTGTGTGCGCATGTAAGCTTGGCAATTCAAGGGACAGAGTAGAAACACTAGTAAAAAAAAGTTTTTTTTGACCAAATTTTTTGTTGAAAAAAGTTTAAATTTCATTGAAAATACTTTTTTCCGAAGGATTTCCAACGGAAGTTTTCTTTGAAAATTCCGTTCGTAAAAGTATTGTTGAAAATACTTTCTGTTGAAAATTTCAAATGAAAAATTCCATCAAAAAATTTCGTTAGTTGTATCATCTCAATTAAGTTGAAGAAACATTTCCAATAGAATTTTTCATTACAAAAACATTTCCCACAAAATACCATTGAAAATTTCGTTAATAATTTTCGACGGAAGGTTATGTGGTAATGCCTTTCTAATTGAAATTACTATAACTAAAATTTCACTAATAAATTATCAATTGACATCTACAACTCACATCCAAAATTTATAAGAAAAATATGCATTAAAATCTAAAATTCAAACCAAGTTCATGCAATTAAAAATCGTCATAAACACACAATATTTAAAAATGTCAAACATACCAAAAAAGTACCAAATTCCAACAAAGAAAAAGAAGCATAATATCATGAAATGTGGATTATTAGTTTCTTTCAAAGTTGCTTCCTTTTCTTCTTCAAGTTTCAAAACGTTGGCAACCCTCCTTTTGAGGCCCGCAATCTGTAAACAGATAAATAAGAATGTCAAACTAAGCTCGAATTATCATTACAACAATATTTGTGCTAAACATTAATTGTATCCAAAGGCTTCCTATAAGACACCAAACAATTAGATATCACACATTAAATTTGAAAAAAAAAATTTGTATTTTTTTTAATTGGTCAACATATTAGCTTATATTCTTCTCAATCTCGTTTTCATTATTACAAATCATAAATTAATTGGTCAGCTGGTAATTATTACATATCTAAAGCATCAAATCAACCTTTTGTTTTCTAAGGCAACAATGATTATAATATTGATAATGGTTGGTTTAATGGCAGGAGAAAATATGATTATATTTCAAAAGAGGAGAGGGATAAGGATATTCCATTACATACTTACAAAAACCCACAGTAATAAAAAATTTGCTGGAAGAGCGAAGCAAGCACTTTAAGCACCTATATCATTATTCTGTACAAGTTCTACACAGCTCCATTCCAAAGGGAAAAACACAAAAAATCAACCAGCAAGGAGATCAACACTCATTTACAAACAGTAGGGTAGAAAGCGGCCAACATATTTGTTGGTACTAGTTTGCATATTTGTTGTCCTTCGTACTAGTTTGCCTGCCTTATTATCATGGAGCGCAAAACTTTTATCTTGCATTGCCTTGAACCATTTAGGATGTTGAATGGTTGACTTAATTGATCAAGGTTTTGAGGTAATAATAGATAGGGAAGTGCAAGCTAAGGAAGTGTACTCAAGGTTTGGTTTTGTGATGCAACTCTTGGATCTACTGATCATGTTATGATGATTTGGATTCTGTGAGTGTAGATGAGATGATATATCAAGTGGTGACATGCTATTATCAATGAAAGTGGTAATGGGATGTTTTGTGGGATCAGAGTTAATATGTGTAGGGCTATTATTAGGCTTGTGATCAGTGGGAATGTTAATGGGGGTAAATTCAGTAGGTGTAGGAGAATTTATAGTAGGAAGCATGTGATTTGTGGGGAGGACTACTTTAGATCCTATTGCTATAGCAATAGTAATGTGATCAGCAGCATAGGCTACTGAAAGTCTTAAAGCTACAGTTCGAGAAGCCTTAAGAGAGGCGCCATACAGGAACCATCAAGGGGATTTTCTCCAAACATAATAGTGTGGAAGAATCTGAAGGGTTACTATTTTTTTCTTCCACATTGTGGGCAAGTACTCATTTAGTCATCATCTAGAGTAACTCCAAAAATACGATTTTATGGGCTACAAACCGCTCCCATGTTTCTTGGAAAATGATTCACATAGCAAATCGTATTAACGCATACCAAAGCAACTACAATAGTCCACTATTCGTACACATTCTGAGGAACTCAAATCACTAAGTAGGTAAATCAATGAAGTTTGGTGTATCAGGCGACAATACTCTTCATGCTATCTTATAATGCCTAGAGGCTGTCACTCATCTTTGTAAAACAAAGGATAAATAACCCTTTTTTTTAATGATTAATAATAAAACTTGTTTTTTTTTTTTTTAAAAAAAAAAGCAAATTGAAGGAGATGATTATATACGTGGATTGGATCATCGTGGGTTGAAGGTGTTTTTTTTTTTTTCATAGTTTTTTCTCTTTCTTTTTCATTTTTTATTATTTGGGTATACAACAAACTTATTTATCTTATAATTTAGTTTGAGCTAAAAGTACTGAATTTGTTTGACATTATAATTGCCGTTCAAAACATAATTCTACAATTGAATTGAAATGTCAAATGTATTTCTTTTTTTTTTAAAAAAAAGGAAACGTCAAATTTAAAATTAATTAAAGTATATGGTATCTTGTCATTTTAGTTTGGAATTAGTCTATCAAAGTGATGAACTAATGTCCAACTTTGACCCAAAATGGAATGAAGTATCGCAACCTCGGAATTTTAAGAATTGAATATGGAAACTGCAACTGTTGGAGAAATATACATCGAAAAGGAAAGGACATGCAAGAAGAAAGAAGCAGCACAAGAGTCAAAAACAAGTGCAAGGCCTCGCCCATCTTTTACTGAAAAATCAAACACAGGAAGATAACTTCAACAAGAATAGTCAGGGTTCATTGAATATATATAATGATACCTGGAAATAACGATTAACCAAAAGTCTAGATTTGAAGAATTCAAGTATTAGGGCAGGTAAATCTTGAGATTTTGCTAGTATTCCACTTCATCATACATTGTTACCATGCCATTTTGTTGACTTGTGCATTTGCTGTCCTTTTTGACTATCAATCTCCTTTGGCATATTCCAATGTTTCTAGGTAGTCAAAAAGGGTGCGGGCTCTTAAAGTTTTTCAATATCCCTACCACGTGGGCACAAAGTTCAACTATTGAATAGCATGTATTTCCTTTGGGAAGTTTCCATTCTTCATTTTCTTGGAATTTTCAAGGATTAGATCAAAACAATAGGTATTTCTTTCCATTATGTAACCCAACTGGTACCGTTGGACCATGTACAAAACGACAATTATGAGTAAATTTTTCTTTGATGGGCAAAATTAAATAGGTAAACTCGAATTAATCACGTTAAAAGTTTTGCATGGTGTTGTTGCTTTGTTTTTTGAATATATAAAATTAGATGTATTTATATAAATTATGCAACGCACGCTTTTCTTTTTGGGTATAAGAGATGCTAGCTTATTCAAGCAATGAACCAAATCGAAAGCTAGCAAAGAGGAGACACAGTACAATGGATATCAAGTCCAAAAAGTTGTCAAGTTACTGTGTGTGGAAGCTTATGAAAAAGATATTTTTTACTATTGTGGTTGGTAGGGCACGGGGAATTACTCATATGAGGTTGTTTTGGAACGGCAACACATCAGTTGTTGGTCTTTTCTAAGTAAAATGCCCTTGTCAACTACGTCTCTACTCGTAACCACAAAAATTGCCTCTGATGTATATATTTGCATTGCTTTACTGCCAAAAAAAAATAAAACAAAATAAAATTGTAGGTTCGAAACTAAAGACCAGCCCTATATTCATCTGACAAAAACACTTGGACCCATGAATTGGAGGATATGGACACCTCCACTTTGTTTCTTTAGGCGACTTATCTGCTTAATTAGGTAAGAAAATGGTGTCGTGGTTCATTTTGATCTGGTTTGAATAATTGTTGATGCTTACCTCGGTACATGCACAACAGATATAATAATGTATATGACAGAGATTGGAGCTTGGGTTCTAGTTCGACTCTCCAACAATTAAACAGAAAGGTTGTATGTATATATGTTTTTTACTGCTTAATTTAATATCTTGTTTGCTTTGTGAAGTTTCAAAACTTCATCATCCATGTATAAAACGATATTAGCCCATCAATTTAAACATTTAACTAAACCAAGTTAGCTGACGGTTTGTTTTCATTATTTTTCTTCGGGACAAACCTTACCATAAATAAATTATTATATGCATGATACTGGTGTGAAGGGGTGGTGGTTAAGATAAAGGTAAACTGTCCCTGGAGCTCTTATAATTTCTATCAGCAGATGTTACTGACTTGAGGGTTTGATAATACACTTGGCCTCGTGCCGTGGGGGTGTTTTCTTCCTCAACCTGATATAATTCTTAATTACTGTTGCAAAAAGCTGGTCGCATCCAATCTCACTCAAACCAACTAGCTATGATCAGGCTTTTGGTCTTCGATTCTATCCTCTAAATGTGAATTTCTTGGCTGCCCAAAGTCTGCTAGCTATTACAGGGCAAATAATAAAGCTTTTTTGTACTCATCCAACAACCAACTCACCATATATCTTTCAATATTTTAACAACCTACATTGGCTTTTGTCAATTTTCACGCAGCAGATACCTCTGGCTTGATGGTTTGGTTAGAAATTGATAGCTGAAGATTCCCTAATCCATGGTTTCTTTATCAATTCTCTGAACATCCCAGCACTAAATTCTCAACAAAATCGGCCTTGTCTTTCATCATGTTGGTCACAATTCCCAGTGACCAATTCAATAAAAAGCGACTTTCCGTTTGTAAACCACCGAGCAAATGCCTGATAGTCAATGTTATGATAACCACATTAACTTTAAGCTGCAAATTGCCTTAATTAAAATGATTAGATTATGAGTTGCAAAGTCCTCTTCCAATTCTAGTTTTAATATGTACAATTGGTAGGCAACCGGTATCATATATAATTAATCCAAGTTTATTGAGGCCTGGATCAATGCTAATTATAACTTGTCCTCGGTTCCCTAAAATTTCCAAACACCACCAACCAACCATCGATCAGACCTCACGCTTCCCATCTGCTATTTGCCTAGCTTATATTATACTCATTTAGTAGATGCTTGTTTAAGACTTGAAAGGGAAAAAATTAGAAGGAAGGAAAAGAATATACATTTTAATTAAGACCTAATCACGTACTTAATAAAAATATATCCTCGAGTAATAAGCTCGTCTTAAATCATTTAAACGTAATTCACATTTTTCATTGACTCATCAACTTTGAGAAATTTCTAATTAACTATTTTCTCTACAAAGGAAGACAAAATAAAATTATATCTTACTAGTCTTCCAAAACTACAAATGATTTACTCAATGCTACAATGTTTAACATCTAGAATCATATGAAATTGACCAAGCATGTGTTACGTTAAAATCGAACTTTTGATCGAAACCAGAAGACTAGATCATGTTTGTTTTTTTTTTTTTAAAGAAAAAAATTAAATTTATTTTTTTGATTCATGTGATCAGTGCTATACAATGGGAAGTAGTCATTTGTCATCTCTTAAATCACGTTCTTATTATCTGAATATTAGAATCGGAAACCTGTAAGTTGGAATTTCAAATTCTAACCTTCAAAAGTTTAACAAATTTGAGGTTTAATTACATTTTTTTAAGCAATATATTTTTTTATATAATGAAATTTTAAAAAGTGAAGTTATTAGAATTTTTAATTGCACTTATTTAACATTTACTTGTAATATTAGAAGTGCAGTCATTGTTAGTATATGCAATTTTTATAACTACATTATATTCATAATATTGTTAAAAATTGACATAGAGGAAAAAAATCTATAAAAGTGCTGTATAAATTGTCCAAAAAATGTTATCAAACTATTTTTAATAGCACATTTGAAAAAAAAAATGAATTTTAAATCAAATTTATTGTAATGGCATCATCCAAATTAACTAGTTGTTTCTTGATGGTTAAAATCTTGAGCAATTGAGGTAAACAAAAAGCCTTCAAACCAATAGGTTCCAAGTTAAAATCCCAGAATATGTGGTTTTCTCTCATTTACTTAGGATTTTCTGTAATTGTATTTGGTTTCTTTATTTTTTTTTAAAATCAAATGTACAAGTAGAAATCAATTTAAGTAATGTATACTCAATACATATGAAACAATTATTACTACATTTAAGAAGAATTAATAAACAAATTAGATAAATCAATAAATCAACACAAAATTGAACGAACTTAATCCACTTAAATTTGTAATTTAAAAATGCAAAGATATCTTCCTTTTCATTGAAAAATGATCTCACTTACATATTTGGTTTCTCATTTTGAATGTACTAGTTATGCCACCTTAATTTATGCATTGGAAGTGGATTGGTTGGGATTTTATTCAAATTCTTAATTTGGTTTTTTCCAATTGAAAATTGGAGAAACCATTAATATATATATAACTTATTTAAGAAACATCATTTGTCTTATGGTTCAACTCATTCACTACCTTTTTGTTTCTTCTACCAAAGTTATATAACACCACTACAATAACAAATCACATGTATGAGATTTAAAATTCATTTATGATCTTATAATAATGAGTAAATAGCCTTTTTTTTTTTTTGCTTTTTTGAGTAAATGGCCTATTTGGTCACTTGACTTTTCAAGATTTTTGATTAAACTATCTTACTTTTAAAAATCATATTTTAGTGACCAATATTAATTTGTAGAAATTAGTGTTTAGGTCAAGAAATCGTTAAAAGCTATCAACGTTTGTCTAACATAGTTTTTCTCGTCAACTAATCTTGATCACATGGTTGATGATGAATTGATGTCAATGTATCAGCAGATCAAGGTTAACTTACGTGAAAAAACTATTGTTAGTGATCATCAAAGCATTGATTCTTTATAAATGTTAATGACAAAAGCATAAGTTTTCAAAATTAAGTAATTAAAATAGAAACTCATGACCAAATGGGTAATCTACCTTATAATTAAATGTAAATGCTTATTATAATTGTATTTAAAATAATTTTTTTTGAAAAAAAAATACAATAAAGGAGATTTCAACCCACTTCTTGGGGCCTTCTTCTAGAAGTCAAGGCTACCATGTAGCTAATTTCACACGTCACAGACGGTACAAATTGACCTATCCAAGGGAACAATTATACCCTTAACCATCCAAAAGTAATGGGACAAAAAATCATTGGGTTTGGTGGATTGAAGATGATGTTTCTTCTAATAAGCTTATATAAATTTCAATTGTAAAGTAGTTACATCATAGCTAAACTTATGTTATTAATAACAACTGTAAGCAAACAATCAACGTTTGATTACTTGATGATTGTTAATCATTTCATAGAATAGTTAGTTAAGATTTAAGGTTTTGCATTTATTTTCTTCCTATTGTAAAGACTATGCATAATATTTAACAAAATTTAAATAAATTTTTATTCTTTTATTGTATTAATGAAGCTTTTGTATTTTTATTTTAAATTAAATAAGTCTATGTGGTTAACTATGGATTAATTATTATTAGTTAAAATATTTAATTTTTTTTAAAAAAATATTATGTTTTAAAAAATAATTAATAATAAATATAATGAAAAAGACGTCCTTTCTAAATTGCTTAAGCCATTTGCTGTCTTGTTGATGTTGTTTAGCTGCATAGCAATATGCTACATCATGACAACCAACCCTCTGCTGGATTAATAGTGAAAGCTAGTTTTGTTTGTATTATCATGTCCTATTTAATATCAAGCTATGATACCATTATGCACAACCTTTCAGTGAAGTAATTATCATATAAGAATGCGTAAATATATAGAATTAAACTCACAAAGGAAAATATTATTCCACTTGATGTGATAATAGTTTATTAATTTAGTTTGGTATACCTTATTTATGAATTAATTGATTTACCCTTGAATTGATAGATTCTATTTTTAAATTTATCTTGCAAATCACATATCATGTCAGAGAGTACAAATGTTTGGGACACAAAAGGTAGGCAAGTTGTATGAATCTTAAGCAAATCAGTCTGCAAACTTTACATATATATGATTAAATGATAAACCTAGTTTGAGGAAACCTTTGTAAGATAATCAAAAGTCAAGGGCCTAAACACATTTGCAGCTTGCTCTTCTATTAGCTCCAACTGCCCTTTCAAGAGGTGCATATAGACCACCCAGTCACCATCTCCCGCCGGACTGGGCATCGGCATAACGTATCCACAAAGCCCACCCCATGGGAAATGGTATGACCCAAACGTGGGGCTGCCCCATCCGAAATCCACTTTTGAAACTGGGAAACGTTGCCCTGATGACACCACCAAAGCTGGCCCATCGTCCTTGCCCACGCAGTATACCCTTGTCATTGCAGGCTCAGGGCGGTGAGCTTCAACCCAATCAATCAGTCCCAGGAAATGTTCCTGGTCCGTCGCAGGTTTTAAAAAATCATGAACCTGTTTTGCCACCCAAGTCACAGGCTTCTCAACAAGTTCACCCACTGTCTGGGATCCGTACGGAATGGATAGCACATTCCCGAAATGAGAACCCATGAGAGTTGCTTTATCTTGGTCTCCTTCACCTAACCTTGACCTCCCATCCGCAACAATCCCCATTTTTGATATCTTGTCTCCATCTTGGGTGGCTACAGTCGCCACCATTTTCCACAAAAATGCACTAAAAGACTCAAGCTTGGTCCTGTTGTGTCCGTCGGAGGAAGCAAGCGACTGAAGCTCATTGAGTTTGTCAGCAGTAACATAATAAATGCGACTGATGAGATGATCAGTAGGTTCATGGAACTCTTCCGGGGGTGGCAACGAGGGTATTGGCACGTACATCTCATCAAGGGAAGGGTCAAAGCGCCCAGGGCGTCTCGGGTTCAGCAGAGATCGACGAAAGGATGGTACAACCGAAACCGGCTTCGAGCGAGCTATTTCAGCCCATGACACGAGAAACATGTTGGTTGAGTAGGCATCAGAAATTCGATGATCAAAGGAGCATGCCACCACTATACCCCCACATTTAAGTTCAGTTGCCTGTCAAAATTGAATGCATCCCAAGTTTAGGCATTCAACGAGAAAAGATTGTCCTAAACAATCTAACCTCGATTTCAGAGAAAAAAGCAAAAGGTTAATTAAATCCATGACTTGTTTACTTGTAATTCAAGTTTAATAGGCTCATTAGACCCAATTCTGATAGGCATGAATATAGATCAACTTTCCCAAACATCAATCAAGTTAACCATTGAGTATACTTCACACAACACTCTTTCACACGACTTTTGAGTGCAAGAAAACAAATAATAATAATAAGGATAAGGTTACTGAAGTCAGACTCTTCAATCTATTTGGTGTCCCATAGTCATCATATGAAGTTGCTAATTATTTCCTGACTTTTTCCTTCTTACGTTTTTTTATCTATTGTAGCCAGATATCTTGTGGGAACAAGTCAAATGATTGAAAGGGTTTCAACTACTACCCAATTTCTTCGTTAATAGATTCGGATTCTGACTTCCCAGTAATTTAAATGATGATACTGACTACATATAAATAAATATATATATATATATATATATATAGTCAATATTGCTGTTTTAGTAAAATTGAAGAAATTAATCTGGAAGGGGATAAATGAGTTGAATACTATATAAGGGAGCTATATATATATAACAAGATGGAAGATATGAATTGGAAAATGAGGTTTTGGCTTACTACTCAACTTAAAGAGAGAAACAAACTAATGAAAACACAAATCAAACACTTTCTCCTTTTCATACTTCAAAGAGTTAGAAATTTCAAGGTTCAAACCCCCTTTTACTCAGTCAATAAATAATTTTATTAGCATCTATCAAAGCTGATTATGACACCAGGGTAGGAAAAAACCCATGATAATTAAAACAGCGTAAGTTTCGCACAACAAACAGACATTCAGAATACCCTATCCTCCATGGTTAGGTAGCTATTTAAAAAAAAAAAACAAAACAGACATTCAGAAGGATGCAGACAAATAAAAAAATAGCTTTCCAAACCAACCCACAGGTATGCAAGAGACAGCCAGGTTTTGGAATTGGATTCATTGTGAGAGATCAGAGTTCATTATGCAGTCCAACCCAATAACATCCAAGCATAACAAAAAATGAAAATGAAAACAAGCTTTAAGTTGTATGTGTTGTGAAAGAAGCAGCTTAACCTTAGCACAAAATTCAATATTAAATTAAGTACCATCAGTATTACAATGCAATCATTTGTGTGTGATATGACTAATTAAGAAAGGGAATTAATTTTCGTTTTCAGACCATTTCTGTGGCTTTCTTTTTGGTAGGTAACATTTTTGAGGTTATGAGTTACGTCCAATAGTATTGTCCTGAGTCCAGGACAAAGATAAATTATTTTTATTGGGTAAGGTGAGGCAACACTCAAACATGCATGGTGACTTACCTGAATTGAGAGCACACCATGTTTCTTTTCGGGTACGAATTTGCCTTCAATGCTCTCATCAGGGTTATGCAAGTTGAGGTTTTCAAGCTCAATATCTGCATAAGCCTCAATGAAATCGACACCTCGATTGTTACAGAGAAGCTCAGGCTCCCCCAGAGCGTTTGTCACGACCTCCCCAGCAAAAGCGTAGTAGGACAAAAGAGCTTGAGCCAAGGCCTTCTTCAGAACACTAACCATGGAACCGAAACTCATCGTTGGTTTCTTGTAACAGAAGAAAAGTCCAACATCAAGTGGTGGCAGAAGCAAGTCCAGGTTGGTGAGTGGCAGCCAGTGCTCTTGGAATGGAAGAGCCGCTGCCACCACCTCCTTTTTGCCCACTGATACCATGAAATCTCCCTTAGCTGACCCCATTTCTGAGTAAAATGAGAGATACCTGGGTTAGCTTTGCTTTGGGTTAGAGAGTAGGCAGGAATTTATAGTTAAAAAAAGGGAGAATCAAATAATGTTCCTCTCAACCCCAAATTTCATTGTCAAAGAAAATGGGATAAAAAATATTATTATCGATAATGTCAATGACAAATTGTTCTGTTAGACTGTTACATCCCAGCTTGATATATATAGTACAAAACATATTGCTTCACACGGTAGCTGATCACCACCGACACCCCCTCTACAGCGTTCCTTTCTTAATTCAATCTATCCATATCCTTTTGCAAACAAGAAAGAACATGTAAATTTGAATAATTCCAGAACACAAAATGCAAAAAGCTTTCCTCGTTCAACACAAAAATGGAGGGTTTCTGCTCATTTGCCTTGTCCTACAATGAAGTATGTTGTACTCGAAACAGGTGCCTCCCATAAAACTGATGAAAGGATAGGACAAAATTCATGTTAATACATTTGGATAATCACTTGAGGATGGTAGAAGAGCCCATCATGGTATTTGTAATCAATAGTTGATGTATGCATTTCATACTCATTTGTATTAATTATTTAATTCTGAAAGCAGACCCCCCAACTAAAAAATGATACAACAACTCATCTGCCTTGAGCATTTTCCTATTTCAGTTCTACATTTGCTCGTGTCTAATCCAAAGATAAGATCATCATAAAACGAAATCATTTAACCTTTCCCAGTAAATAGTTTTCAGATGTAAATACTATTAACTTTCTTATCTTATCACTCTGTTTTTTTCACAATAACTTGCAATACTAAACCAACCATATATAAGGTATATTTACATATATATGTTAGACAATGCTATATATAGTTATCTCCATTAATTATCTAGTCTAATAATGGACAACATGTCCTTCACCGAATCATGCAATGGCAAACATTTTACAACAATTTCAGAATATAATCAAATTACAATGACTTAAGTTGTTCTTATATTTGGACACCGTCCCCAAGTTTACCCACTGCCCCAAAGTTAAGCTACTTTTCTTTCCTTGCCGTCATAACCAAGATCTCACCTAAAGCTCAAGACCTTTCACCTCTTACAAGAGGTGAGTCCAATCGATTAGATATTGATCATTAGTTTGTTAGTCTTGTCTTTCGAGTTTAATTATAGGGAAAAAAAAAAGACAATCGTGCCTATCATTTTCTTCAGCTGTTTTTAACTGTTAATATTATATTCCATGGGCAAAAGACTGATAGACATGCAGGCTATCAATTTATAGATCCATCTGTATTGCTTCCTTTTCATGGTCCTTGTCATAATGGAAATTTTCTGTAATAGAATAATCTTTATTTGCAGTTTGCACACCTAAATGGATAAATAGTTAAACAGCTTAACTGACATAAACGAAATTATAGTGCTTAATTTCATATTCGGATATTTAGTATGTGACTAGGTAACAATTAAAAATTTTAATCCGATATTTGTAAAGTTCGTATACCTCATTAAATAGTAAGATTTAAATTAAGATATCTTAAAAAGAACAAGTATCTTACCAGTTGATATCCCTGTAATTACATAATCATTTACAAAATCTGTATGCTGGTGGCAGTTTTATCAAGAAAGCCAGTACTTTTTTCTGTTTAACAGATGATTTTGGACCATACAAGTAGAGTTACCTGGTCCATCCAAAAAGCTAAGCTTCAAACCTTCAGATTAGAAATTGAAACCAGTTTGGCTTATTCCATGATCAATTTGTATAATTCTTTCAACAATGTAGCTTTCCAATCCAGGAGAGCATCTAGTTGAAAAGTCCAAGTTCTCCAACTCCTTGTAATACTGTGCCAAGACAACTACTGATGTAAACATCATTTCCTCATTGCATATAAAATTGGCTATCATTGGCCTTAGCCTACCCGTCTTGCATTATAAATTATAAAAGCCAATTTCTTGGCCGGCAAAGCCTCAGTTTTTTGTAGGCATTATTAAGTTACCTGGAAGAAAAGCAATTTCCAGTCATCCAACAACCACAAGCATTTGTTTATCATTTCGGATCTCAGACTTTCTCAATTATAATAACCCTGTTTTGGACATTTCAGCCGAATCAGCCCTTTGTTTTTCCCATATGAATCACTAAAGTTGGGGGCCATACACCAAGAAGTCAAGCCTTTGGTTTTCACAAGGGAAATAAATAGATAAAACAAACACAAAGACAAAATACATTATTTTTACTTGTATGAAGACTAGTCGTTTTACAATTGGTGTAACACTCTAATTATTTATCCATTTTTGATCAATTAAGCCTTCTTATTTGTTTTATAACAACTTTAAAAGAAATCAAAAGCACCTAGCAGAACTATCTATCAGCCTAACATAATCTTACCGGAAACCACATCGATCCAAGTCCTAACGTGGGGAAAGTGGAGGTTCTGCGAAAGGAGGGGGCTCCTTAGCATAATCCTAGGATTGAACTCAGTAGTCTTTCAATGTACATGATATTATTATTGCATCGTATGTAACCATTTGCAACATTGCTTCACCACAATAAGTTTCAATTTGTTAAGCTGTCTACCTGTTGTTTTACAACTCTTATACGTGCTTGTAATGAGAACATGCTTAACAAGAAAACAGAGAAGCATCCATGAGCAAAATGGATAAGTCAGAAAAGCATGACCAAGCATGGTGCAACTGACAGCCTCAAAAGGAAATAGAATTAGGCATTTAAATAGTTGCATCGGCAAACAATAATTGGAACACAAAACTCTTTCTTAAAAGATTCTGTTCTAACAAAGTTTAGTAGAAAGTTTTGAGTAAGACATCCAAATAAGCAATTATACATTGATTGCAACATTTGCCTTCCTTGTAGGGAGCACAATATTCTTGTTTCCAGGGAAGGCACTGTGAGAAATGTCTACGAGAGCCTTAAAACTATATGGCTCATGCATAGATAGTTCAGAAAGAACTTTCCTGTTCAGTTGGATGTTCTCTTTCATCAGTCCGTGCATGAAGTTACCATAATTTACCTATAAATAATACAAATAATAGAAACAGCAAAAGTTAGTATCCCTTCTGAAACAAAGTTCAACACACAGGCTGATGCTACAGTCAGCATACAAAACAAATAGCCTTGAAAAGGCAATGACTACATTTCTGATATGTGAGAAATAACAGACAACACGTCTGAGCCATATTTCTTGCAACAGGTTTTTTTTAACTTCCTCTTCTTAGTCTTATCTTCATTTTTTTGAGGGGAGGAAAGAATGAAAAAGTAACTAAGTTCACAACCTTCCTCATTCCTTCTTTAAAAGAAGAATAAATAAATAATTTACCTACAAATAAATAACTAGAAGCTGCCCTTTCTGGCCCCATGTCAGAAATTTCAATTAAATAAGCAACAGAGTCACGATAAATATATAGATCAATATCTTCCAGTTTGCCAGGCTAAATCAACTATGAGAAAGGAGAGAAACCTAAAGGCTGATTTAGATCTTTATCTTTAAAACACCAAACTATCTCATCTTTGAGAAGTTCAAGAGCCTATCAAATGTCTTTTGTGTCAAAGAACACAACTTAAAAGCAATTCACCAAATTACTTCCCCAGTGAAATAGCAATTTTTAATGATATAAGAAAATTATGGCACCTAACTCCAGCAATTTTTATATGCTAGATCCATGAACAAAAGCATGTTCAAAAGGTAGGAAGTAGGAACAAGCAATCACGAAAGATGTAATCTTTAGTGACCATAATAGTAATAAGCTAAGGTATGATGAGCAGTTCCACTACAACACAGGTGGAGATTGTGTGACAAAGGATGTCAACGGGAAACAGTCAGCTAATAATTATGGTTAAAGTTATCTTACTGCCGAACTCATTCCATTAGCATCTCTATGTGTGAAATGAGAGTTAACAAAGAATAGTGAGTGAAAGAGGGATAAACAGGCACATAGACAGCAACTATAGCATCCATAGTCAACAGCCAAGGCAGTACATGCATATGGGCAGCATGCCCAACAAGTATGTGGGCCGCAGCCGGTTCATGCTCCAAACTGTATCACAGTCAACTCATGCAAGGCGGGGATAATTACAAAATCAGATAATCATAGACTCAACCATATTCAATGCTGGCTAAGGATCAGTAGATGCTTTTAATATTCCAACAGCACCTTATGAGAAAGATGCATTTAGATTCCAAGTGGCCTATCGTTGGAGTGTCCAAGAGATCTCATGATAGAAAATGAGATGACATGAAGCAAGTGTTTAATAATGAAATAATATCGATGAACTGGACAGATATTAAGGTGATATCAAGATAGTGGAACTTTGGAGAGAAGATCTAATTGTAGTGCAAAAGGTGATGAGGGGGAAACGAGTAAAAATATTCTAAACGTAGAAAAACCAACTTATACGGCATATATAATATGATAGGAGTGGACACATAGAAGAAGAACGTATGCTAATTAAACACAAGAAACTTATCAATGAAAGGGAAGAGTAAACAAAAGGTTGGAAAGTTGAACACAAAAGGTGCTACTAATGTAGAGTAAACAAACATTTAGTGCAAATTTTTATATTTTTACTTTACTCTTCAATAATTCATAGAATTATATGGAGAATTGCATTATTTCACATTCATCTTTTTTATTTTGTCCAATTTTTCTATTTATTTCATTTGTTTTTTTTATTTCTAATAAACAAACTATCTCTTTGTTATATTTATATATTGCATTCAAAGCCTTATAAATTAATTTAACAATGTTGAGTTTTTTATTTTTTATTATATTAAAAATAAAAAAATACTATCAAATAGTTCTCCACATTTAAGAGTATTTTTGCATTAAGTTTATCAAACGCCATCTTAGCTTCTCTCTACAGCACTTCTAGAACAGCTATACTCGAACAATGCCGTTTAAGAAGCTCCAGCTGAGCCATGCAAAACCAAAGAAAATGAGAAAAATGATGGCAAAAAAGTGAAGAGATATGATTCAAGTAAAATTCTATTTCCTTTCGATTGTTTATATTGGATAAAACTAACAAGGAGAAAAATATGATTAGTTTGGTCGTTGATTTATTCATGAACTTATGCAACATTTGTAAATTATATGAAACTGCAATAGTCAAATCTCTATCCAATTCTAAATCTCTCCACCTTCAAAGGCACTCAAAAAGCTGATTAAGAAAAAAAAACTGCAAATGGTCATGTCTCTTCTATTTAGTTCTTTGATTACTCTGACTATTCAAATAAGACAATTTTTGCTCCCCCCCCCCCCCCCCCCCCCCCCCCCCCCCCCCCCCCCCCCCCCCCCCCCCCCCCCCCCCCCCCCCCCCCCCCCCCCCCCACCTCCCTCCCCCCTCCCCCCCCCCTCCCCCTCCCCCCCCCCCCCCCCCCCACCCCCCCCCCCCCCCTCCCCCCCCCCCGCCACCCCCCCCCCCCCCCCCCCCCGCCCTCCCCCCCCCCCCCCCCCCCCCCCACCCCCCCCCCCCCCCCCCCCCCCCCCCCCCCCCCCCCCCCCCCACCTCCCCCCCCCCCCCCCCCCCCGCCCCCCCCCCCCCCCCCCCCCCCCCCCCCCCCCCCCCCCCCCCCCCCCACCCCCCCCCCCCCCCCCCCCCCCCCCCTCTCATCTCTGTCTCAATCCAAACAATGATAATTAACCATTTGAATAGATTTTATCATTAATATTTCATTATTATTTAAATTATTATTTCAAAAATATTCATAAAATCATTATTACTTTACTCATTTTCATCATTACTAACTTTTTCCTTTCTTTTTCACGCTGCATATATGAGAAAAGCACCATCATCAAACCTAGGATGTTAACTTAAAACCTACACCTCCAAACGACTAGAGCTAAGCCTTGCTTCCCATTACTTCCTAATTTACTTAACCAATACCAACTTATTTCATTCTCCTATTCTATGCAAGAGGTCCACTATGTTTTGTTCAGGAAATCCTATTTCTTTTTTTTTTCTAAACATTCAAATGATACAAACGGAGGAAAAGGAAACCAGTTCTATGACAATGAAATTCAATTGATGGGCTCCCTTTGATAAAATAGACTTCCTAAAAACAGAATGCGAGACTCGAAGGATGGATGTTAAAATGCTAACATGTCTATAATGACACAGATACAGACTGTCTCACCCCACTAAAATTCTTTTATGTGCCTACATACACAGGTGTCTTGCATAAAGAACTTCAACCTCTGGCCACAGAAAAATTTCGAGCCTACATGTTTAATGGTGTTTTTATTTTTCGCTAAACCATAGGCACAAAAACTAACACTTAGTAAAGAAAACCACAGAGGAGATGAGAGCTCAAAGCAAAACCACAAGCCCAGAGTAACTAGTTGGGGGTACAAACAATGCCATCTACAAGTCTCAAACTCTATCACTGTATTCATTTCAAAGCTAATTAAATCAAAACCATGACAAGACCCAGAAAGATGTTACCCAAAATGATTACACGAAACGAAGGGATTGGAAACATAAAGAATTTTTTCAATTAGAAGAGGAATAGAAAGCAAATGAAGATATTAACAGAGTTGAACGTAATAAGGGAGAGAAAGGAAAAGAGAGATTACCCCATGTTGACGAGTCCCAGCATTAATGCGTTGGATCCATAAAGAACGCATGTCACGCTTCTTGTTCCTGCGGTCCCTATAGGAATACTGCAAGGCCTTCTCAACCCTCTCTCTTGCTATTCTTATACAGTTCTTTGCCCTTCCCCTGAATCCCTTCGCCAACTTGAGTATCTCCTTCTTGTTCATTTTTTCCCCTGGGTCTGCGTGTCGAGTGTTGCCAGCCTCAAGTCAGAGAAGAAGCTCAGACGACAAGGGCACGCCGCACGCAGCACGCTGCAGCGGCCATTAGCCAGTAGGATCGTGCGTAAACAAATTGGGCTGGGCTAAATCAGAGTTCTTAGCTCATTTCTTTTTGCAGCCCGACAACCTTATGGGCTCATTGAAGTCCTTAGGTTTGGTTTGAAGCCCAAATATGGATGATGGTTTTCCATTTTCATCATAGTAATTCTTGGGAAAAACACTTTTCAATTATTCAAAAAAATTTTAATTAGATCTTATACTACTGCATTCAATCAAGTTCGTATAATTTTATTTTACATCGAATAAGTTTTTATAATTATCGGTGAGTTAATTATCATGATTTAAAATATGATATTGTCGAAATGTTGATATAAAAGGTACAAAATTATAAGAGTTTATTTAATTAAAATAAAAATATAAAAATTTATTAAACGTAATAAAAAATAAAAATTTATTTAAATTTTTTAAAATAATTCAAGAACATTATAAAAAAAAAGTGAAATTTCAGAAGATTTGTACGAGTTGTAATATTCTACAAGCAAAACCTTTGATTCCAAAATACACTCCCATGTAGGTTATCCGTTAAGCCCAAAGCTAAATAAGATTGGAATATGCTTGTGTGAATAACGACACTAAAAACTAATGGTGGTGGAGCTGCTAGCTCCGGTCCTCCCAAGGCTAGAGGATGAGAAAGCAAAGCTAATTTCAGTAAGACAACCCGACAAATCATTATCGAAAGCAAATCAAGCCAGGCATATAGTAGAAGATATATAAAGATAGGCATAGACCCCATGGACCTTTCCCATTTGCCATTGAGCAAATTAACAACTACCACTAGAACCAGCACTTACCACCAAAAACTGACGTAGCCAAGGTGGGTCAAGGGGAGCTGTGTTCTCCACACCATGCAATCGGGATCAGAGTAAAACCAAAGTAAGAACAAGAAACAATAAGCTCATACTATTCAAGAAAAAAAAACAAAGGTAAACGTTCAAGGCGATGGTGATGATGAAGGGAGTGGCATTGGCAGCTGATATAAGGAGGAATCTTGGGGTGATAAAGGAGAGGGTGCTGGAGAAGCTGGCCGCAGCTGCAGTCCCTGCTGATGCTTTGGAGAATGCTAGGCACTTGTTGGAGAGTGCGGTGAGGGATGTTACTGTTGCTGCTCATGGTCTTACCAAGGATGCCTTGCACCGTATCAAGACTCATCTTGTAGACATTCTTCCTTCACTCTCCCCTGCCGTTACTAGAAAGGTACATTTTTTTCTCTTTTTCTCTTTTTTTTTTTTTTTGAAAGATGAGTTTTTATTAATGATAAGTTAGAATGTCGTGGGAAGTCTTCAACGTTGAGATTTGGAGATTCCTGTTAGCATGGAAGCTATCATGAAAAGAGCCTGTTCTAAACAATTACAAAAACAGCATCTGCTCAAGGGGCACTCGGCAGCATCTCAACACGGAATCTCAAAAATCGGCAGAGTTCTCTTTTTCTCTTAACCATTAGTAGTCATACCAAGGGCAAAATGCCTACTTTATAGGACCTGTTTTAAGATTGAGAACTTTGAGCTTGTAAGCAATGTCCCCAGTTCTTAAGATACTTTTATGTTTTGTTCTTCTTAACTCATCTTTGGGGTTGCACTCTTTCTCTTACTTTAAGACGGCTTGAAACTACAAGATATATAGAGTGAAGTCCTAGAAGCAATTCAGTTCACCTTATGGATTGGTACTCTTTAGTCTTTAGTTCTAATTGGTCATTTGAGCAGATGGTGGATGATGCTGAGAAGGAAGCTAATGAAGAGCAAGAAACTGAAGGTGAACATGAAGTAGATGAGCGAAGGCAAGATGATCATCAAATTAGTGGGAAGTCTCCATTTGTGTCACCAGTATCTTCTTTGTTTGCTCTAATCAAACCATTATCGAGGCTTTGAAGATTATATATGTAGGAAACTCTGACATACTTGTTTTGTCTACTCTTTTCTTGGAAAAATAAAGTGTAAAGAGCATACATTCAAATCTTTAGTTGAATAATGGAGAATCACTTGATGTAAAGAACGGTGACTTATGTGATAAGCAAAGATTGAAGAGCATGAAGCAATGTCTGCCAAGATGATCTTTATCTTGTAACAGCAATTTTTACAGTTCATTATCTGCAGTCATGGATGTTCTTTCTTTTCTAACGCATATGGTGGTCCGTGCCAAAATGAAACATAACTAATTGATTCAGATGAAGAATCTAATTCAGATATCAGAGTCCTATTCTTCTTTCATTTACATGTAAATATTTGCAAGGATAATAAAGCAAAAAGCTAGAAGCTGTAGTACTGAATGCTATAAAAGGATTGCTTCCTAGCCTTTCGATTTGTTATCCTCTCTGCAAAATGAGGAAATGCCATATTTGTGTTGGTTGTGGTTACTGATGCATACTCGGGAGACACTTGGTCATCTTGACACAGCAAGCCTTATAACCTTTCTTTATGAAGATATCATGTCAAGGCAAGTAATGCGCATATTTACAGGAGAATCACAAGGTTCTATGGCAATTTGCAAAGGCCAGCAGCGGCTGTCACGCTGTAGAGTTAAAGCATTTATACAAAGTTTTCTCTAGCTCTTCAATCATGCATCTGGGAGTTCACAAACATATCTTGGATAAGATAATCGTGGTCAAACAATATGGTGATGCAAAAGCATATGGTCAAAAGATTGAGTCAAGAATGAATAAAGTGGAATCAAGAATGAATGAAGGAAACTTCCTGTCACATTGCAGCATCAAAAACATATACAATTCAAGGTCCATAATCCTCATCTCCAATCAAATTACAAATATCGGAACACTCCACCAAGCTGCACATTAAAGAAAGGAACTTATTGGTTCATAATTTAGAAAGAAAATGAACATCCAAAGGACAATTGAACTAGGATGCAAGTAATCCTCTGCCTTTCAAAAGAAAAAAAATGCTCTGCCAATGTTTATTGAAGGCCTGGAACCTTTTGTTGAAGTATAGGCAGTCTGCCAGCAAAGCTTCTGGTGGTATAGATTATAGAGACGAGTCTACCTGACTTCTTGCAGAAATTCTTTCGTTCTTACAATTGGTTGCATTTATAGATACTTAAGTTTATGTAATTCTACTAACCTAACGAACTATTTTTTTTGGATCAGATAAGATCAAATAATTCAACTCTCATATCTTCAGTTCCTTTACAATATAGTGCTTAATTGAAGCTTAAATGATGTAACTAAGCAATATTGACTGGTGATGCTAGCAACAATATTTGCCGATTATAATAAGAGGAATTCAGAGATAGTACCAGTACTTGCGACTTCGAAATCCTTCCTTGAAAACCACTAAAGGTCTGCAGAGGATGAAAAAGACCATCAATTATCTTCTCAGAAGTAATGTGTTAATGCTGAATATAAGGAGCGCACATATAAGGAACCCAAGATCAATTCAGTGAAAGTACAGACAACTTTCTCTCAGCTGTGTTTTTATTCCTTTAAGCATTGTCGTGTATGATCATCATAGTTTAGCAAAGGGTCTACTTCAGCCAGGCTGCCAGTGGTTGTTCTATAGGGCCGGCCTTGGCCAAGCAAAATGAGATGGATCCTTGGAAGGAACTTCAGTACCTTCTGATATTAAGAGGACCTTCTCCAGGAGAGCCTTCACCACCTCTAATGCAAGTGGTGAGACATTTGGTAGTGCATGACTCAGCCTTCCTAGACTTTGGTCGCTGGATTCTAGGCTTCTTGCAGTCTTTGGAGGATGCACACTCTCCTGAAAGCGTTTGGGGTATGTTGAACAGAGTTTCTGAATCTTGGGGTACCTCTGCAGCCCCAGCTGCAGAGACTATAAGAGCACCAGCCGCAAGGAAGCTAGATGCAAGGTGGCATCTGCGGCTGTATCTGGTGAGGTAGCTTTTACTTTTGCTGGCAATGTTGTTGCTGCTATTGCTGTTGACACAGTACAATGAAGTTCTGACACAAAAGGCAGCACCATGGCCATAAAGTAGCATTATAGTGAATGTGTAGCTCTTTGTTGCTATCAATTCTGCTTCTTCATTTTAGCAGGGGTAAAGAAAACAAGAGTTGTCACATTTTCCTTATCTCTCCAGCAAAAATTTTCATGTTGTTGGTGGTCCTACGGCATCCTAACTGAGAAGAGTTATCTTGTGTCATTTTGTTGATCCACGTGTCGACCTTCGTTTTTGTGGCCTGTAATCAAGACAAGAGAGATCACAGTTACCTCAATCCATCTGACTCTACACTAGTATAAAATTTGTGTCAAGTCACATGAATTGCACATGAGCATTTCTTGAAAGCAAACAACAGCAGTATCATTCTTCAAGCACTCAGTTAATTCAGCAATATATGAAAATGTAAGATTAAATATAGTGGGAGAAAGAAAGACAATTCCTTAAACATTATATTGCCAATTTCCTCTGCCCATGTGGTTTATTGAGAACTTGGAATAGGAGGAAGGGGTAATGAATTCAAGACATAAAAGAATGTAAACACTGTTGAATATGACTTGTGTAACAATTGATGATATTCTGCATTACAATGAAAAATGAATTAAAATATTCGACAAGACTCCCCATTATCTGGAGCTTTCCATATACACTATACGCTATCCACCATACATACACATTTTCTATATCAGACTACATATGGATTTACAGAAAAAAAAAGACCATGCATGACCTATACAACGCTCATCATCTGGGCAGAAAAGAAAACAGAAATTGTTTTGTTGCTGACTTCCAAAGAGATATCATCAAGTTAGGAGACTTCTTTCTTCTTGTTTCCTCCTTTCTAGATGTCGTTACAACAAGATCCTTTTCCGCAGAGGAGGATAACATGTTATCGTCAAACAATTATCAAGTGTTTTTCTCCAAAACAGACAAAGCTGGAGTCAAATAATTATTTGCTTTGTCAGGCAAATGGGCGACCTGTAGAAAGAGCATGTTTCTGCTGCCTTAGTTCAAGTCATTATTGTTTACAAGCAATTAAAAGCTACTACATTCAGTTCTGAATACTAGAAAAGGTATTAATTGATCCTCACCAGCTCATAAAGCTCCCTCCCTTCCTCAGCCACGTATTCATGACATACCTGCACAAAAACAAGATTCTGTTAAGTTCCGTCATACTTGGAACTAAAATTTTCGTGGCAATCAATGTTACCCACATCAAAGCTCTTATTCCTTGCAGTTGAATCATGCAATGCTTTCACGCAAATATCAGCCACATCAACACAACTAATGCCCTGATGAAAGACAGAAAGTAGTAAGACAGGAGGCAAACTCAATAAATTTTATTAGAGTCCAAACTAATAGTGCATTCTCGCCTGAGAAATCCTGTTTCCTTGATCAAATATAAGAGCACGTTGGCCACCAGGTTCCTCCTGTAAGAACCAAACTTTGATTCAGTATATATTTTGGCTGTCAACAAACCACAGGTGAATATGGGACAAGTTTGAAAACATTTGGTACAGTAGATTCTCATTGAAATATATAGGAGTTCCCTAATGATTTTCTCTCGTTAAACTAACATACAGCCTTCTAACCATTTATAGTGAAGGAACTGGAGCACTTTAGCTAGTATAAACACTATACTTTTAAATGAAGTGCGTTTGAATCTCAGCAACTTCCCAAGAATGGTATAGTAGTACCTTTAGAGGACCAGGGCGAATTATTGTGTACCCAAGACCTGATCTTCTCAATGAATCCTCACCAGCCTGAAAAAAACTCAAGCATGAAACTTAAGTAAGAAAGGGAAAACAGAGAAGGAATGATTTTCACATGAACACAAGGATAAGACTAACCCTCTTGGCTTTCAAAACTTGCTCCCTTCGGTTTGGCTCAACTCCTAATCCTGTGCACGAAACTAAAACAAAGTCTGTTTCTTGCCCAGTCTGCAGGATATCAAGGCAAAATTATTTTAGAATGGGAGAAAATATCTAATCTCCTTAAAAATGTAGCAAATGGACTAGGTAGTAACTTCAACTGTGTCCCTTATGAGGTATTACCATCCTACTTTTACAAATATTTTGAACCAGATCATGCAGTATATTAACAAAAATATTGACACTCCAATCAATAACCTAGCGTCTAACAAGAAATCACTATTAACAGCCACATTGAGCACAGGGAACATCCATAAGCATTGTTTAGCACTTTTGCATCCTTGGAACCTCAAAAATAATAATAATAACAATAATCAGTCACAGATAGTGCTTTTTGTACTATTTTTCATCTTTCCTTTATCCACTCCACCCTTTAACATGCAAGCGAAGGCCTCCAAGTTAATTTTAAATGGTTGACTCACTTCAGCATAGCTGAAAAACATGGAACTTGAAGAATTGACCCAAAAAATAATTAATTAGTCATAGGAAGATTTTGACAGGCTCACCAACTTCATTGATGGAACTGAGGCTTCAAATTATGTAAATAAAAAGGTCATAAATCTATTCAACTTGGTAGCGGAAACCTCCAAGTTGGAGTAAATGGTTGACTCATTTCAAGATACCTCAAAATAACCCAATGAATAAATAATTAGAATCAGGAGATTTTAACACACTGAACAGCTTTAGTGATGGAACCAAGGCTTCACATGATGCAATTGGAAAAATGATACAATTATTTAGCTTGAAATTCAGATCAATGAATTCTGATTTTCAGCCATTAACCATTTATTTCTCCTTTAAAGTGCCCTAAATGTTGTAGACAATAACTAAAAATCATTGTTGCTATGACGGGGACGGGTATGATAGCTGTAGATTGACATTGATGCACGTGCACACATGCGGGATGTGCCTACATGCACACGCGTAGGTAGAATTGAGCAAACTATATGAAAAAAGCAAAATAAATAACAGTGGTTGTTTGCAACCCCATCCATATTATCTGAATGTATGTAAATCATGATTTTCAAAAAAAAAAAACGTATGTACATCACAAGCAGAGGCTCAAGCGTCAAAGCAGCAATGCCTTTTTTGCATTTAACTCATTAAAGTTAATGGTTACCATATGACAAGATTCAAAACAGGAACTCTTTATAAATGTTACCAGGAAAAGGTGCAGCAGTGGTTATTTTTGATGTTATAGCATAAATGATAGCATGACATCTAAAAATAGGGAAAAAAGAGAAACTGAAGGTCCTTCTGTCAATGAAGGAGGAATATACATAAAACACTTACAGGCAAAGCTTTTATATATTCCAATATCAGCTTGAAACTTCGGGGGTCTTGCTTCATTCCTGCTGGTCCTTCCACGGGCCTCTGCAGCAAGGATAATATGAAGAATCAGAAGTTTTGAAAGCAGAATAGTTGTTATTTGATCAGGGGGAATAAGAAATTGGATATATCATCACATATCACTGTAGCAACAGTATGAGTGATGTTAGCACTGAACACAAAAAGGTCAAGAATAAACTTCTGACCAATTAGGGGATGTCCAAGGAAGAAACAAAAACAATTAGTTTTTTGTTTGAACAGTACAGTAGAAAACTATGGAAAAGAATAAACTTTGCTGGTCTTATCAGTGAAAACAAAATGATGACATGATGTCATCAAAACTGTTGAATAAGAATTTTTCTGGAGACTATAAAACGTGAGAAAAGATTTTTGGAATAGACTGATAGAAGCTATCATAACAAATTTTCATTACAAATACTAAAATTAGAATATTTATTAAACCATGTACCAAAAAGTGGAGTTGCCACTGGCAGCAAAATGAAAACTTTCTACATACTACTCTAAAATACATAATTTGATTTTCAAGTGCCACTTCTTGAGTGTGTTGGTGGCCAAAGTTCTGACATGCAAGCCTAGATATATCTAATCTAAATATTAGTAATCCATCTATCATGGTGATATGGAAGCAGAAATCATCATTCAAGTGTATTATTAACGAAAATACCACCACCAAAAGCTCATAATATGTCATAAATTCTCACTACTTAACACCTGAAGCAATCTGTTAATCAAAATTTACAATATATATGCAGTAGTCCACGTGTTTCCATTTAAAAATTGAATGAGCCAGCTCCACATTAATGACAATCTCTACCCCAGAAAAAGCAGCATTCACAAAGTTTACTCCATAGTAGTAAAGAATCAAAAGAACAAATTTATAGGGCAAACAAATCATTGTTCCAATGTATTTTTGATAGAAATGTATTCTATCATTTGTATAATTATGACATTTTTTATTCATATCAAACAGCACTAGTGCAAAAGTTCATTTGACACCATAACAGATGGCCATATACAGTATCAAGTATCAACCAATAACAAATGAGAACAATAAGGTGATTAATTACAATGGCATGCTAAATTTCTTCCTGGTTTAAAAATCATTTAAAATATTCAATAAATACCAAGCTAGCAGTCATATCACCAAAGAGATCCATTAGTTAACAATTCTATAGTTTTGACCTCAAGATTCCACCAAAAGCAGAAAATGAAGAATCTATACAACAAACCTAAATTAACAACAAGATTTCCTTAGGCAGATTCTAAAAAATATCACATGTCATTTTCAAACTCATAACATACTTGATAATAGTAACAAAAATGAGCTTCAAAAAGATTTGATGATAGCCAAAAACACAAAGTCAATTACCATTCAAAGAATTATTGTCCTGAAACCTTGAGAATAAATGTAGGTAACGATCCCTCATACTTCTACAAGTTTTCAAACTAGGTGATAAAGGGCAAGTTTCAAAATACACAAACCTGTCTTCGTGGCTCAAAGCGTATAGTTAATGTATGTACAAGGAATGGATCTAATGGTGGGTCATCTGGTTTCACGGGACGGAATGATGAAAACGGCACTCTGACCTGTCAATCATGGGAAAGGGGAAAATATGTAACTTAATCAATACCCTTTCACCAACCTCTTGAGAATAAAAAGAATTGATGCATAGAATGCTCATGGTGGAAAGCCCATAGCTTTCTGAGGGATAAGAGAGCATTACCCTACAAAATCCTACTTTTGTGTTTATTCTTGCAAAGTATAATTTGCTTTGAGTTGTATCTGCTGAAGGACCAGCTTCAAGAATTACAACATAAGATCTTCCATTACCACCAAGAGAGAGAACTAGACCTTCATACCTGAACACCAAATATTCTATAAAGTGAGGTACACTTTTAAGGTGGAATCAATATATTTGTCAATAACATATAAACCAACAGTCAGCTTCTACTAAGTAAAAAGGTATATCGATGTGCTACATACCTGTCAAGAGTGCAACCTAAAGGAAGTGAAAACTTTTTTGACAGCTCAACATACCCACCTCTGGTGAAAACATAGCCTAAAGTTGAGAATCAAAAACAGAGTTAAAGACAGAACAGCCTGTATTTGCCACAGGCAATAAAACATATGGAGACTGTAAATAATTGTTTCAAGCTAGGCATGCATCACATTTCAACTGAAATTACCTGAGAAAACAGCTTGTCCAGTCTCAGTGTACTCAAACTTGGCAACCATTCCGCCATCGTACTTCGAAGCAATCACATCCTGGAAGTAAGTACCTTGACGTACTTCCCATCCATTCAATGAATCTTCAGATTTGAACTTTGCAAGCAGAAGCTTGCTTTTGCTGCTTTTTCCTGCCCGAATTTGTGCCAGTTGATTATTGTAGTCCTGCAGTGATGTTAGATATCAGTTCACCAAAGCTATTTTTCAGGGAGAAATATAGATAGACCATAAATCAATCTACCATGAAGCCATCCACAAGTTGCAATGAACAAGTTTATCAGTATGCTAGTCTAAAACATGGTAATAAAACTGTATAGAAGTAGACAATGTTATAATGAGTTCACTTGAGAAATGCCCAAGTCTTGGACAAGTAGAGAAAGTAAATTTAATGAAAAAGAAAAGGGCATTTACTGCCTCTAGAGAAGTGATGATTTGTTTTGAGCATTATGAGGGATGGAACATCCACAAAGAAAATCTAGCCTTGGAAGGATCATGCATTCATATGTGCATATTCGAATAAAAACGGAGTAAAACACATGCTCAAAATTGGAACAAACCTGCAATGCTTTGGTGAGGTTTAAAACCCCTTGATGATCAACTCTATAGAGATCCCCAGTGATAGTAGACCGAGCAGTGGCACAATAGATAATTTTGTTGCAACCTTCTACAGCAGCTTGAAGGGTGAAAGGCTCACCCACATCCCCAATCACTATCTCAACTGACCTAGGAAGCATGTCCAAGACCTCTTGATCTGCCTTCCTCACCAAAGCCTTTAATCACAGAATTAAGGAAAAACCATTATATTTAGGTCTATAAAACTAAGGCTACAAATCTTGGAGAAATTCAACTCTACAATTTATGACATTATAGTTTTCTACCTCCTTAGGCAAAGAAAATGCCGTTGCACTAACCAAACAAGCAGATAGAGAAACAAGTTTCAATTCCAAGCTAGAATTTGAAGCTTTAAACATGGGAAATCTAATTATTTGAACTCAAGCCCCTTAGACTTTCGCTCACTTGGAAAATAGAATAAAGGAGAAGAAAGTGGTGAACGCAAAGCAACCTTGACGGTGTATCCTCTGAGCATGAGCTTACGGACAACAATGCGTCCAACGCGGCTGGTGGCACCAACAACAAGGACAGTGGTGTTTTGAGCACCTGGAATGGCAAACTCACACATGGGTCCTTCTCTAATAAGCAAAGCATCCAAAGCTTCCCTATCATCGGCACGAGTTGTCCTTGAAATCTGCCCCAACCCAGAGAACTTCCTCCAAACCTCGTCAAATATTTGTCTGGATTTACGTCCCAACCCCACTGGGTTGACGTCGTCCAAACTTAACGAAACTTGCTGCTGCTGCTGCTGCTGTTGTTGTTGCGTTTGGTCTTGTGAAATAGATTCAGTTGTTGTTGTTGTTGTTGTCGTCCTAGTTATAGGAGTTGGAGGAGGAGAAGTATTTTTAGCTTTGGGCTTTTTCTTGTTGCCTTTGCCAGTGTTGGGAGAGGAAGCAGCGCGTGGGATAAGGAAGTTGGAACGCTGACAAGGAGAAGGTTGCCATTTCAGCCAGTTGGGGCTGCTGTTAAAACCATTGCTTAAACCGGTCGAAGCACTCATTGCTGTAGTTGCCGTGGCAGCACTCATTGCTGTTTTCGTAATTTTAGACTGAAAAAGCAGCTTTGATTCAGATGTAGCTTCAGTCTGTTATTATTCCCAGAGTCGATAATTTCCCCTTTCTTTTTTACTTTCACGTTTTTTCTCCCCTTCTGGCAGGGACGGGGAATGAAAAGAAAGGTGGGGTGGTTGAACGTTGAGATATCAAAATCAAAGGAAGAAGCCAAAGCAGCAACAGAAAAATGAAGACCACAAATCTTGATTAGAGGTTTGGGTTCCTTTGGAAGTGCAAGTTAGTTGCCAATAAGCGCGCCACGTTGACTTGCCTGTTTCCTTTCATTCCCTTAGCACACCCCTGCCTGCCTTCTTCACACCCAGCTAGCAGTAGTAGTATTCAACTCGTCAGACCATGCAACAAAATAACATTCAAATCCGGATAACTTTATTGAAAATTTTAAACATAATGCTCCACAGTCAAAAAAATTTGGCGCTAGCATTAAGGAAGAGAGTAAAAATCAAGCAGACCTTGATTGAACTATATAAGAATAATTTGACTAAAAATGAATTGCCTGCTGCAGTTGTTCAATGCTACTTATTTTTCCATCTTTTAAATAAGAAGCCATTCTACAAAAAGGGGGGTCAAATGTTCCAAGGGGAAAACATAGAAAGGAACCCAAAAAAAAAAAAAAAA
>NW_018397270.1:2949729-2952158 GCF_002168275.2 Theobroma umbraticum
GAGAGAGAGAGAGAAATTATGCAAGAGAATAAAACACAGCCAAAAAGAGTAGCAATCTTACTTATCACAAAGCTGAAAGTTTTTGCACTGGTTGCAGGCCCAGCGGTTTCCAGATACCATCAGGATACAACAATGAGCGCAACAATGCTGCAAGTGAACCATGATAAAATCTTCCTTCATTGGGCAAATGGTCTCACCAAGCTGAATTGAAGAGAAAAGGAGGGGAAAGAGTCATATAACCGGTTAAAGTCCCTTGGGTCATTATTTTAACAAAATCTCAACTCTAAGACAGCAAGAATTGTAATTTACCACATCTACGATCTTTAAACTGAATGAAATCATAGAGGATAAAAAAAAAAGCTGAAAGTTCTGGAAGAAAGGAAATTACTTTATGCATCAGTAGCACATCCTTTGATGCATTAGCAGAAAGATCAGACTGACCAGATGCTTTTAAAGCCCTCTTTGTTATAGTCTTTTTGGTAGTTCCTTTTTTGTTTAGCTTTCTGCCATCTTCTTCTTGACGAAGCTGATTAATTAGATCTTCAGCAGCCCCAGGCCAGTAATCACCATCAAAATATGGCAGCCTAGCTGCTGTTACCTTGGCCTTACATTCACCAGTAGTTACAAAAAAATGATCGTATAAATTAGTGAGATCAACTACAATGTTTTCCTTGGAAGCTTTCCTTAGCATTGATAAATACCTGAAACAGCATTCATGCATATAAGGGAAATTAACAAAATGAATTAATAAAAAAAATGCAAAATAAGTACTTAAAAAAGTATTTTGACAACTATTTGCCTCACCATTCTCGCAGCTTATCTGATTTAGGTGTTTTCTGAATTTCTGGATGGCAATACAAGATATAATCTTCACCCTTTAGTGGAGGGCAAGCCCATATATAGCAACTTGTAAAACCACGTTTCTTGCAATATTCAAGGTATCCAATCTGGATAATTAAGGTTTAGAATCCAGTAAGTCAGACAAATGAACTCAACTAAATAGATCACTGATACTATATGTAAAATGGAAATCATGAAAATAATATCACTAAACAGAATTCAGTAAGAGTTTAGACTTACAAGAATTTCATGGTAAACAAATGTACGGAGAGCCTCTCCAGTGACTGCTTTAACCTCAGGCCGGAAATACTTGACTGAATCTAGATACGACAGATAAACTCGGCGCTGATTTGGGAATGCACTTTCTGATCCGAATTCTTGAACATACATGCCAAACAAGCATACTTCTACCCCTTCTATCTTCTGAAACAACAAAATCACCTAAAAGAGAAAACGATAACTTATAAGCATCTCATAATTACAATTAAAGTGCCATTTTCAGCATACAAGCACGTATTACACTTGATCTATATCCTTCAAACCTTTGATTTATATGGAAATTCTGGTGGATAATTCTCTTCTTGAAAAATTTCAAGAAACCGCTGCTTTACTTCCAGCTTTTTATCAACTGATGAAACCACTCTAATTACAAGTGCCTCAGCCCCAGGAACCTGTAAATATTGATGAAAGAAGAAATAAGCTTATTTCCTAGAGCAGCAGAAGTCCATAACAATTGAAGGCCACTGGAGAGGACTAGCATGCTCTTCCACAAGACCGAAAAAGAATCAACAGCAATACCGAGAAGAAATTCCACATATAGAAGAAAGTTAATTGCCCCTAGTCAAAGGAATCAGAAGTTCTAAGTTTGGTCCGATAGATAATTAAGCTGTGGTTACGTGACGTAGAAATGGGGCAGCAAATGCAAAACACCAAAGCCATCTGGCCTTTCAAACATAAAAGTAGGTACGATCCAATTACCCAATTTTTCACTATTCTCCTAATTATACCCAAAAAAAATCCTAGCAAAATGCTCAATCAACAGCAAAATATGCTTCAATTTATATTACCTCTACAGCTTTTGTTTCTCAGGATATAACTTAACTAGGAACAAGCTAACTTATTTAAATATAGCTTTCTTTCTTTTGTTCTTTTTTTTTTTTTAAGTGTAAGTGTGTGAATTTGTAGCAATTCTGAAAGCCTTTCAGCAACAAGAAAGTAGCAAAAGGATCATCATATACAACATAGAATCAACTGTCATCATGTATTCATGATCCATTAATCACCTCATCATAACTTTTTCCTTGAACCTTTGCCCTCTCTAGTCTTTCCTGTTTCAGTCTCCTAAACAATCGCTGCTCTATGTGGTCACTAAGGATTGTTCTAGGCAAATCTTTGGCCCCAAGGACAGCACTCTGAGGCAAGGGCTTGCGCTCTCCTCTTTCGATCTCAGCAATATAACAATTGGGGCATGTATACTCGGCTTGCCCACCATCATTCCTTCTACCATTAAATAAAGCACAAATTTGATGCTGCCAAGCCTCACACTTGTCACATTGTACCCACTGCACAATATTATAGAAGACAAAAAA
>NW_018397270.1:2952258-2953347 GCF_002168275.2 Theobroma umbraticum
TGAATGAGAAGACGGAGAAGATCGCGAAGAGAAAAAGGGGAAATGGGGAAACGGGGGAATCGAATTAATTTTTCTGCGCTTGGGGTTTGCAAAAAAAAAAAAACAACACCAACAACGAGGGGTTTCAATTGGGGATTATTTTTTTTTTCCTTTCTTTCTTTTTCACTCTCTGCATAATAGAAATTTTAAGTAACTCTATATTAATTCGACGATGATTTTTTTTTATTTTTTATCACCTTTTTTAATATTTTAATACTAATAGTAATTTTATTTTTTATTTAATGAAGAGGATGACGAAGATGGCTGTAAGCGGTGATAAGTAAACGACGCGGGCCTCCGAGCGTAGCTGTAAAAGAAGTGCCTATGTGAAATTTACTACAATGCCATTTACGGAGTTAAACAATTTTTTTTTCCATATTATTACTTTAGAAGTAAAACTATACACTAAATTAAAATTGCTATGATTGTTGATGCCACATATTTTTATTAAACTTTTTCTAAAATCATAAATTGATTATCTTTCTCAAGGATATAGTCGAGTCAAGCCGACACAATACAAAACTCAAACTCTACTCGATTAAAAGAATTGAACATTCGTTCTATTCAAAAAATAATTAAATTATTTAAAGTTCAATTCAATTAGATTCAAATCTCATTAATTTGTTTATGAAGTTTGAAACTCATTTGGAGTTTAAATTTGAATTGAAAATTAAAATTCAAATAAAATTTTAAATTATGTAATTAAATATGTATATATATAATCTAATATTATCTAAAAAATTAAAAAATTAGATAAAACTCTCAACTTATTCAAATTGAGTATTACAAAATTCAAACTCGATTCAACTTGATTTGTTGTTTAAGTAACTCTAACTCAAACGAAATAGGTTCAAATATTGATTGAGTTCAATCCAAATTAGTAACTTGATTCAATTACAATTTTAAACTTTTTCCTTAACTTTTATTCCGTGCATGTTTTTGCCATAACTCAAATAATGAGTATTAATTATTAAAAAAATTAAAATTGCTATGTAGATTTTTGATACACAATTCTGTTAAATCTATTAAATGTTTTATGTTTTAGTTACA
>NW_018397270.1:2953357-2968450 GCF_002168275.2 Theobroma umbraticum
TAAAAGAGAGAGTTCAGAGGTTTTTTTTTTTTGTGCAAGTAGGCTTGAAGGAGATGGAGCAACCATGCGTGTTTTAGCAAGCAAGGGTTTCAAGGTACTAGGTATCGTATGAAATCTGAGTTGGCACAATGGAAGAGATCACTCTTCATAGTTTATGTTGATAATCTAATGGTAGGCATGTCATGAGCTAGTATTAAGGTAGTGTTTGATTAATTTAGCATAGTTGTGGATGTGTTTATTTTCTCAAAATATTATAAAGAGATATTTGAATTATGCCTTTGTGAGATTTCGGTTTGAGAAGAAGCAAGTAAGGCAATCCGTTAGGGGATGAAATGGTGTTTTCTAAAAGAAAAATCATGATCAAAAAAGCTTTTGAGGTGGGAAAACTGAGGCATGATTCACCAATTGACCATGTAAAGCAATCCATTCTTGTCCCCTGTACATTCAAAGAGGCATTAATTAATGCTCATAAACATGAGGGTGAGATCAAAAGGGTGTAGCAAATAAAGGCTGAGAAAAAGGATAAGGAAAGTACCAATGTGTTCATACATAAGGTGAACAAGGAATGGTTGAAGAAAATTGCATTGGGATTCTTAAAAGAGGGGTACTGTATTTCTAGTTATGGAACAACAATTGACCACGAAAGGTATAATGGTTCGAATTAAAGAAAGCATGTGTCTGCATATGGTTGTTACATCCGATAGTAGGGAGGAAATGAAAGTTCTTCTAGTTAATTGTTGTTCAATTTTTTACTCACATAATTATATGTATCAAAAGATAATATAATAAAGAGTAGAATATCGTTCCCATAAAAAATTGTTTTAATTTTTATTATTAAGTACTAAAATTGATACATCTAAATTTTATCCAAACAATTCAAATTATAATTAAAACTAATAAATGAATAAACTAAAAATAAAACTAATCTAAAATATATTAGTAAATTTACTTTATTAAATTCAAGTGATTACCAAACCTAAGTTTATGATGTCTTTCAATACTTCATCTGATTACTATCTCTCTCTTAACTTAATTTAATGGATTAAGCTATTAACATATAGTCCTAAATTATTTACGAGTTTCTGACGAGTTTCTCATAAAAATATTTTTTCCAATTAATTTACTATATGTCTATGCAAATTAAATTGAAGAAAGATTCATTAAATTTCATTAAGTTCGTGTTCTAGTCCTAGCTACGTATGACTTATAGGTGTATATCTACCCTATATTCTAATCAAATCACTAAATCAACTAGTGCATTTGATCATACATTATTCTATTATAGATCTACCTAAGTCTTCTTTGTCAAGGTTTAACTTAGGTTTCCAATTCAATCTAATTGATGGCTGAGCAACTAGAAACATTAAGAGTAAAATAAAATAAACAACTTAAATCTATCAAACACAAAAAAAAGAGAGATAAATAAAGTAAACTATGTACCGAGTTCAATTATAATCTTAGATAAATAATTAAATAATTATTTCCCTATCAAGTCACACATCATCATCAAATAAAATTTAAATATTAAAACTAAATCAAAATAAAGAATAAAGAATCTCCAAGAATGAAACTCTTCATCCCCAAATCTTCTTGAATCCTTCAATTTCTTTTTAGCTCCAATGAGACTTTTTTTTCAATGATTTTTTAGCTTGAGTCTTAGTGGTTAGTCTAGTGTCTCGTTCTCTCCTCAAAATCCTCCAAAAGGTTATTTTTATAAAACTTTGAAGTGAGGCCAAGTTGGGTGAAGAAAGAAGTCGATTCCAATCAGGATTTCCTCATTAGACTATGTGGGCCATGACCTTGACCAATCAATTAACGAAAATTGTAATTGCTCTAAGATTACTATAGTGTGTCAATTTCGATAAAATTTCTGACCACCTTTTAGGATGAATTGGGCAAAGTTGTAAACATGAAAGTTGTCGATTTTTCTCTTAACTTTCCAATTGATTAAGAATCATCTTAGAGTTCTGTAGAAAGAGTTATGGTCAAAATACCAAAATATATGCAGTAAAAGTCTACACCTCAAAATTGCTCTCTTTCTTTCCTTAAAATTCTTTTTTCATTAAACACCAACAAAAGCATAAATAAATTAGCAGTAACCTATCTTAATCACATTAACACCAAATTAAGCATAAAATTAACTAAAATTATACTGACTCACCTAAATAACTAACCTAAAATAATTTAAATAAAACTTACTAATTTTTATGCATTACTACAAGAACTATGCTAAATTACTATCAAAATTAAGCCTAAATAACTCTATATCATAGAGTTATCACTAACTACATGTATTGTTTTTAGGAGTGGTTTACAAGTTTAGTCCTTTATGAGACATGCATAAGTAAATCATAATTCTTGTGTTGGGTGAAAGTAGAGGAAATTCTAATTCATTGGTGGCATGTTACTTTCCTTAAGGCTCTTGGAAATTGTTGAGGGCAATTTGTGAAAAGGGATCAAGAGACTTTAAATCTGAATTACTTCAGTCATGGTTTTATCTTGGTGAAAGTACAAAGTCTCTATCAGATTCCATCTTATAAACAAATTCAAGTAGGTAAAGAGAAATTTGCTTTGAGAACTAGTATCTCGATTATTGGTCAGATCGTAGCCAACTAATAACTTGGATTTGGCTTCCGACGCCCTTTCTGATCAAAGGAAAGAGAATGACATTATTAGAAGTAAAGAGTGTTTTTCTACGGGTACATCCCATGTGGCAATTTCAAATTTGAATAAAGACTCTGCTAAGGAGAATTCTAAGGTTGTGAAACTCTTTCAAAATTCAAATTCGAATTGCAGCCAACCATGTCCTTATAAATTACATTATCCAAATTTAGAACTTTTTCAAAATTTAAATTTGGATTGCTACTAACCATACCCAGATAAATTTCATTATTCTATAACAAATTCAAATTTGAATGAAGATTTTGCTAAGGAAAATTATAAGGCTGTGGAACTCTTTCAAAATTCAAATATGGAAAAGGTATTGCGCAAATGAAACTCTCTTTTCATTAAGCATATATTTTCAAAACTAGCCAAGGATTTAAATTATGTTGATGGTATCGGGAAGGATTCATACAACCTTTATATCTCAGACAAAGGCATTTTGCGAAATTTAAGTTGCCCAAATGATTATGATAAGAGCTATGTGAAAATGCATATAAAAGGTACTGATTATAACCAACCATATCCAAATAAATTGCATTATCCTATAGCTAGAGATTTAAGTACTTGTATTGGGTTAACTAGAGGTTCAAACAAGTCTAAGAGTTCGATTAATGGTGGAGTTAAGGCTACAGAATGTGATAAGAATGTGTTTATTACTTCTATATTGAGGAATTATAATAAAGCTAATAGGAAAGGTAGGCATTCTGACAGTTCTCATAAGGGTGAAAAATTACCATTAATGTGCCTTAAATTAGACAGCATTAATAGGGATTGTGATAGGATGAGTTTGGAGAGTTTGGAAAATGCGAAGCATCCTTTGAAGTCAGATTAATCATATAACCCATTAGCCATCATGCCTTTAGCTATTGACTGTTATCATTTAATGTCAAATGATGAGGAACTCCAATAAATGTCTCAAAGTTTTATTGGTGATGATAATAGCAATTTAAATGTAGGAGTAGCGAAGATTTTTTCGACAAAAAATGAAAATTGGGTTAAGCAAGATGGAATACTTTTAGGGAAGTCAGTGTCAATAGAAAGTAGAGAGCACACTAAGGGACCGGAACATGGTGAAAATATGGGGATTAATAGTGTGAGCAAGAAAAGAAATAGCAGACCAAGAGGTAAGAAGAATTTTGAAAATAAAAGTAAGGCTTTTGAAGGTGGCAAGGTATTACATAGCAATTCTAGATAAGGTGAGGCGGCGAATAAAACCTTATCTAAAAATGACTAGAATTTGGCATGTGATTTAATTCAAAAGAAGGCTAAGGCCACATGGTTAGTAAAAGAAATTATAGGTGTTGAGTTTGTTAAAGAGGGTGCATTAAAAACCATGGCAACCTTGGAAAGGAGGAACAACGTCTAATAAGTTCATAGTAGTGCATCTATTTTATGTTATGCATATAGTGTTTCTTAATGAAGATACTTACTTGGTATGGTAGAGGACTTTATAGGGGTGAAAAGAAAAGAAATATTAGAATATTAATTAAAAATAGGAATCAAAATACTATATTTTTTCAAGAAACGCAATCAAAAAATCTTGTGCAGAATTCATATGAATTAATATGGTGTAGAGATCGAGTGAAAGGATTCAGTGTGAAGGCGAAGGGTCAATTTGGGGGACTTATGATGATATGGTGTGAAGATTGTTTCACTATGGAGGAACATGTCTTGAATAGGCATTTCATTCTTGTAATTGGTGTAATTCATGGGCTGTCCACAAAATATGGTTTTCTAATTGCTTGTGCACCAAATAATGAGGTAGAATGATCTCTTTTATAGGCTTTTTTATAGCATAAAATTCAATCTCGGAATTTATGATGGTGTGTGGGTGGCGATTTCAATATTGTAAAAAATGAGGAAGAGAGGATTGGTAAGTGTGATGTCTCAAAATCCGCCAATGCTTTTTCTAATTTTATTCAAGATGTTGCTTTGGTTGACTTGCTAATGATTGGGGAAATTACACATGAAGTAGTAGAAAGGGGAGGCTATTTTTTATAGGTTAGATAGATTTTAATTTGATGTGGATTGGTTAAATTATTCTAATACATTAGTCCAAAAATGCTTATCAAGCTCTTTGTCCACTCATAATCCAATGTTATTAGATGAAAATAGTTGGGATTCAGGTTCTAAACCTTTTCGCACTTTTAATTAATGGTTTGATAATTGTACTTTCTAGGATTTGATAAAGGACAATTGGGATAAGGCAACGATAGGGAACTCTAAAAGTCTAATGTTATGGTAAGGGCTCAAAAATCTAAGACCGACTACTAGACAATGGATCAGAAAGTGATTTAGGGTGATCTTTGGAGATTGAGGCTCTTGAAATTGAAATTCAGGAGATGAAGGTAGATTGTTAGGAAAATCATATTGATTGGAAAATAAAAGATAAGGTGATGCAGAAAAGGTTTGAACTTTGGACTCTATATAAGACTAAGGAATATAAATGGAAACAACAATCTAGATCTAAATGGATTTTTGAGGGAGACAGAAACACTAAATAATTCCATGTCATGGCTTCAGAAAGGAAACATTTGAACAGACTAGGTAGTAAACGGGTTCACAATGATTTGATTGAAGATCCAGTGATAATTAAAAAAGAAATGGTCAAGTATTTTTGAAAACTATTTTCTACAAGGAAAATAATGAGGGTAGCAAACCTACACTGTGGTATTAGAAGGCTAAAGGAACAATCTATGATGGGCTTGGAGGATTCATTTCTAGATCGAATTGAATGAGGTTAATTAAGGAAAGTAATGGAAACAAGGCACTTGATCTGAATGGTTTTAACTTAAATTTCTTCAAAACTCAGTTGACGATGATGAAAAAGAAGGTAATGTCTTTTATTTTTGCTTTTTACAATATTGGAAAATTGGGATATGATATGAATGAAAGCTTTAACAAATTGATACCTGAGAGGAATAATACTAATATTATTGGCGATTACAAACCCATTAGTTTAGTGCGATGTGTCTATAAAATAATTGCTAAATTATAGCCAAATAGATTAAGGAAAATAATTTGTGAGATAATAAGGGAACACTAATTTGCTTTTAATGTTGGTAGGCAATTACTTTATTTTGTGATAATTGCAAATGAGATGGTGGATCTTTTGAATAAAAATAAAGAAGGTGGTCTATTGTTAAAAGTTGACTTTGAGAAAGCTTATGATAGTGTTTGCTGAGAGTTTCTAGAATTTACTATGAAAAAATGGGGTCTGGTAAAAGGTTGTGTCAATGGATAATGGAATGTGTGCAAACTGCTTCAATTTCAATCTTGTTAAATGGTTTTCTAACCAAGCTAATCAAATTGCAAAGAGGTTTGAGACAAGGCTACCCCTTTTCCCTTTTCTATTTAATTTAGTAATCAAGGATTTCAATTGCATGATGGGCAAGGCCATAGAGAATTTCATTTGTAATGGCGTGATCATTGATAACCAAGGAACGCATCTTAGTCATCTATAGTTTGCTGATGATACCTTGTTATTTTGTAAGCCTAATTTGGAAGAATTATTGAATCTAAAAGGAATGCTTCGTTGTTTTCAAATTATGTTTGGTATGAAAATAAACTTTCAAAAAAGTAATTTATTTGGTGTTGAAGTTAGTAAAGATGATTTGGATTCTTGGGCGTCCCGAATTAATTGCAAGGTTGATAGCTTACCAACTTTATACTTGGGGTTGCCTTTGGGTATGAACCTAACTTCCTTGAAGATTTGGAAACCTTTAATGAATCAAGTAGAGGAAAAATTGGAAGAATAAAAGTCTAAATTCTTGTTTAGAGGAGGCAGAGTTACCTTGTTAAAGTCAATTATCAATAGTCTGCCTATCTTTTTTATATCTCTATTTATGATGCCATGTGGGATAAAAGATGAATTAGAATTCAACATAAATTCCTTTGGAAATGAGTTAATCATAATAGGGGTTGCATTACATAAAATGGGAATCAGTTTGTCATTTTAAGGAAGATGGAGGTCTAGGACTTCTAGATCTTGAAATTAGAAATAGAGGACTTCTTAAAAATGGTTGTGGAGATACGAAAATGAGAATGAAGAATTATGGCAGCAAAGAATGATTACAATTCGGGTGCTCTGTTAGCTAAAGCTGTTGTTACTCATAAATGCTCTAATATTTGGAACAATATCATATTTTTTGTAATGCCTACTAATAAATTTTTCTTGAAGGTTACAAATAATTTATAAGTTACATGCGATGGTACTTCAATTTTATTTTGGCATAATGCATGGTTGAAGGATATCATATTAAAGGTGGAATTTCTAAGGTTGTTTACGTTGGCTCTGAACAAAGAATGTAGATTATGTGAGTATGGGCAATGGATGAAGAATAGGTGGCAATGGCTAACCGAACTTAAGGGGCAACTTTTTGGCTAAGAATTTGAGCAGGAGACAGTGTTTTGGAGTTACTTAAGGGAGCATACATTGGGTGATGGATTCAAGGATGGGATTATTTGGAAACCTTCTCCGAGCGGTATGTTTTCCTTTAAGTCTTTTTGTTAGTTAGCTCGTACTTCTTATTCTGAAAATAATGAGTTATGAAAAAAGATTTGGCCTGGATATGCACCATATAAAATGAAGGTATTTGCATGGCAATTGATGTGAGAGAATTGCTGTCAAAGATGAATTAGTGAAAAGAAAACTAAATGGGGAGGAACAAGCAAAATACATTCTTCGTAGCAATTGTCTAGAAACTGTGAATCATTTCTTCGTCATTTGTGAGGAAACATGGTGGCTATGGGGTAAGTGATTCTTGGATTAGGAGGTTAATTGGGTGACTCTTAATAATCCAAAGAATTTTTTCTTAGGTTATAGATCAATAGGGATTCAAGGTGATAGGATGAAAATTTGGCTGATTGCTTTTTATGCAATTTTCTTGGTCAATTTGGCTTTACCATAATGACATAGTTTCTAATGGGAAGATTTGGGATGTTGAACAACTATATGATCTTAATTAAACTTTGAGTTACTATTTAGAGTAAAGCTAGGTGGCCAAAGATAAAAGAATTGGCTAAAAATGTTTTTAGAAACCCGATTTCAGTAGTCATAACTTAGAATTCAAAGGTAGTGAGGAAAAATCCCTTGTGGGAGGTTCTTGAAGCAAGGTGGGTTAAGTTTAATGTAGATGAAGCTTTAGTTGGAAACTTGGGAAAGGCAAGAATTGAGGGCATTCTACAGGACTGTATGGAAGAAACCATTATCAAATTTTAAAAGTGAGTTGTTGTTTATGATGTGAATTATGCAAAGCTCCAGGCTATCAAAGAAGCTTTCTTTTTGTTTAATAGATACTTGAAGAATGTACAAGTGAAATTGTGTATAAAGAATGACTTTTAGAATGTAGTTATGTGGGTCAATAATCCTTCAAAAGTACCTTGGCAGTTTAGGCAATGTATGCTTCGTATTGGATGCTTGTAAAACTTACTATCCATTTAGAGAGTGACGCATACTTTGAGGGAAGCTAATAATGCTGCTGATGAATTGGCTAAAGATGGTGTTTTAAAGAAGGTGGACCTATTTCAATTTTCTAGACTAAAAGGATAATATTCCAGCTTGTTTGTAGCATGGTTTTTAATTGGAGTCCATGTGCAGATAAGAGTTTAATTTGTAGTAGGATTCCTCAATGTAGTGAGCTCTTGCAAGATAATCCTTTTAAGAGTTATATTTTTTTAGAATTTGATTTGGACAAGGACTCTAATTGGTTATTGAAGAAGAGGTTGATCTAAATTCAAATTTTTAGTGCTGAAGTTTTGAAGTATGTGGATTGGAAAATGATAGTTCAAACACAATTATGGATCCACCTCAATTGGTATTTAATTGGACAATCTTGGATTATGGAGTGGTCGTTATGCCCTTTTGGACATTGGTAATTATGCTTAGGTTCGGACAAAATCATGAGAGATGATATCTTATCAAAGATGAATAGATTGATGTGGGAAGTCTAATTGGTTGAGGTTTGGGTTAGCAGCTTTCAGCCAAAGATTGTTAATCATTATCAAACAAGGGTTGTATATGTCCGAATGATAATGGAATGTCATATATTTTTGTGCTAGGATGGTATTAGTATCCAAGCTCTGCAACTTTCTATATTTTGAGCTTCTAGGTTTCTACATACTTCTATTTTACTTTTGTAACCATAAAGACCAAAGTCGGTTTTGACTTTGGCATTTAGCAATAAAATTGTGTACTCTTCAAAAAAATGTTTTATTTTTTTTCTTTTACAATAAGATTCAGTAAATTAAAAGACTAACATTAGTTTAAAATTTTCATTGTTGATATATAAATTAACAATTCTAAATTTATTTGAAATTTTATCCTATTACTTACTTACTTCTACCTTCTATATTACCTAAATAGCTAGAAACATAAATAAGAGTAAACTTTTATCTCGTAAAAAACTAATTTTTGAAAAAATAAAAAGTAAATAATAAAAGGTAAGTAGAGAAAACATTGGCCAACTATAACATCCCAAGCTTAAATTCTTTTTTCTTGATACTTTTTCGAGTTTAAATTAGTACATTTCAAAATATTTAAATTAAAATCATACATTAAGTTAAAATCATAAATTTATTTTCTTCCTTGACGAGGTAATGGAGTCGAGTAAGAGTCAACTCGATTAAAAAATTTGAGTTTGCTTTCGACTTCAAAAAGAAATTAAATTATTTTAGTTTAATCCAATTAGACTCGATTATCATTAATTTATTGAAGTTTGAAACTCATCTTGAGTTAAAACTCAAATTCAAAATTAAAATTCAAAAATTTTTTAAAATATGTAAATAAATATAATATTATATATATTTGTATATAATATAAGATTATTAAAAACATTAAAAATTTTGATAAAACCCCTTACTTACTCAAATTGAGTAGTTCAAAATTCAAACTTCAATTCAACTTGATTTGTTATTCACGTAACTCAAACTCGAATGAAACAAATTTAAATATTGATTGAGTTCAATCCAAATAGTAACTTAATTTAATTACAACTTTAAACTTTTACTCTTAACCTTTGCTTTGTGCATGTAAACTTTTTTTTCAAACATTTATTGCGTGCATGTTTGTGCACAACTCAATCAATGAGTGTTAATCATTAAAAAAAAGGTAAAATACCTTAACTCTTTTAAGTTTTAGTTATAATTTTACGCGGCTCTATTAGCATTCGAAATGTGTAAGCAGCATTAATGGGCAAATATAAAATATTCATAATACCCTTTTTCTTTCTCCACTCTTTTTCACTATTTTTCTTTCTTTTAGATTGGTCGACGGTGCTCCCTTACACTAGATGGACATCCTGCGACCAGATTTGGTTTTAAAATGCCAAATCCAGCTAGATCTCCCTAAGAAGAGCATGGTATCGATGCTCCTTAAAGGAATGCGAAACTAGGGAGCACTTAGGGAGCACGAGATAAAGAGCATCGATGTTCCCTAGCTTCGGGAATGCAATCTAGCCAGATCTAACTCTCCCTGACCATATACAATCACGGGCTGACCAGCCAATGAGAGATAGAGTATGGAGAATTTTTTTTGAATAAGAGAGAAAAAATTTTTAAAATGAAAAATTATAGTTTATATAGTGTGATAATTTTTAAAATTAATGAAAGGTAAAATTATTTGAAAAATATTATTACGTCATCAAACTAACGAAAACGATAACGATTAACTAACGGTTGGACTTATGTGTCTAGCAAAAGATATGGCTATCCATTTCGAGACAAGCTATCTATTTTGAATATTAATAGACTCGTATGAAATTATGACCTAAACTTAGAGCAGAGTATTTTACCCTTAAAAAAAATTAGAATTGCTATGTAGATTATGGTATGTAATTCTATTAAATGTTTTATTTTTTTTTACAATAAGATTTAGTAAATTAATAGACTAACATTACATAAACAAACTTTTAGAGTTTAAAATTTTCGTTGTTGGTATATAAATAAATAATTCTGAATTTATTTGAAAATTTACCCAATTACTTATTCGCTTCTATTTTCTATATTACCTAAATAGGTAAAAAGATAAATAATAGTAGACTTTTGTCTTGTAAAAAAAGATTGAAACAATAAAAAGTAAATGATAAAAGATAAGTAGAGAAAATATTGGCCAAACTATAGCATCCCGAGCTTAAATTCTTTTTGCTCAATAGGTTTTTAGTTTAAATTAGTACAATTCAAAATATTTAAATTAAAATCATACATTTAGTTAAAATCATAAATTTATTATCTTCCTTGATGAGGTAATGAGTCAAGTAAGAGTTGACTCAATTAAAGAAATTGAGCTTTAAATTGACTTCAAAAAGTAATTAAATTATTGGAGTTCAATTCAATTAGACTCAATTATCATCAATTTATTTAAGTTTGAAACTCATCTTAAGTTCAAACTCGAATTTGAAATTAAAATTCAAATAAAATTATATATAATATAGGATTATTAAAAAATTAAAAAAATTGATAAAACTCTTGGCTTACTTAAATTGAGTATTACAAAATTCAAACCGATTCAGCTTGATTTATTATTCAAGCAACTCGAACCCAAATGAAATAAATTCAAATATTGATTGACTTCAATCCATATAGTAACTTGATTCAATTACAAATTTATACTTTTTCCCTTAATTTTTATTCTAATGTTTAGTTGGTAGGAATAGTTTTAAAAATAGTCAAGGAATAAGCGATAAATGACAAAAATACCTTTTTATTGCACATTTAATTTTTAAATTAATATTTATTATTTTAATAATTTATTAAAAATATTAATAAATTGTTATTTGAATTTTATATGATTAGTTGTTTTAATTTATAAAATGTTAATCATTTGTATTCGTTAAAAATATTAATAATTTATAATTAAAACATTAACATCATTATTTTATTTTATTCTTTATTTCTAAAATATTAAAATATTACAAATTTATAATTAAAATTTCAAATGAGCATGATAGGAAAACTAAAATTCTTCCTTAGTTTACAAATCAAGTAATGTAAGGATAGAATATTCATCAACCAAGAGAAGCATATTAAAGAAATGATGAAAAAGTTCAGTGTGATGAATATGAAATCAATTATAACTCCTATGAGCTCTTCCACAAAACTTGACAAAAATGATAAAAGGAAAGATGTGGACCAAAAGCTCTATAGAGGTCTGATTGGTTCACATCTTTATCTGACTGCAAATAGGCCTGATATCTTATTTAACTCATGCCTATGTGCAAGATTCCAATTATGTCATAAGGAATCACATTTGATTGCTGTGAAAATGATTCTTAGATATCTCTTAGATACTCAAAGCTTAGGCTTATGATATCCAAAAAGTTCATATTTTAATCTTTTTGGCTACTTTAATGCTAATTTTGTTGGTAACAAAATTGATCGAAAAGGCACTAGTGGTACTTGTCAATTCCTTAGAAATATGCTTGTGTTTTGGTTTTGTAAGAAACAAAATTCTATTGCTCTATCAATTGATGAAGTTGAATATATATCACTAAATAGTTGTTGTACACAAATTTTATGGATTAAGTAGTAACTAAATGATTTTGGAAAGACTATGTATAAAGTTCCTAGTTATTGTGATTATATGAGTACCATAAATATTACAAAAAATCTTGTTCAACACTTTATAACAAAACACATTGAAATTAGACATCATTTCATTAGAGATTATGTGCTTAAAGGAGATATTGAGATAAATTTTGTAAACATCTTGCATCAATTGGCTGACATTTTCACAAAACCATTAAATGAAGAACAATTTTGTAGAATTAGAAAAGATTTAGGGATGATTGATGCTAGTGAAGTATGAGTTATGCTTAAGTGATGATGTTTTTGATGATATGCATTGCATGATGATTGTATCTATCTCCTATTGTAATTGATTAATGAATATTTTAAGTTAGCTAAGAACCGTACAAAGAAGATAAGATTCATTCTAATCAGTTAAGGACTTTCCTAATCAATTAAAACAGATCCGTGTCATAAGAGTTAACTTGAGTTAGTAAGCTAATAATCAGTTAGCAACTCCCTTAACCAATTAATACAAGTCTAGTAGTTAAAGGGCTTTCAAGTCAGAATATAATAATCGATTAAGGCTTCTTCTAATTGATTAGAGAATAACTGTGAAAGAGAAAAGCTATCGTGCAAGAAATTTTTTTTAAAAAAATATTGGATAAGTGATACGAGACAATTCCCATTCAAAACGTGGGTAACCAGTCATAACTCTCCATAATAAAATGTCCCACCTATTGAGTAATTAGTCCCATTGAAAATCAAATACCTAAAAGACCTTAGATTTTCTTTTTCATATTTTCTTCTGAAACCCGAGAAACCCTAAGAAAGAAAACCCATGGCAAAAACTTCTTTCACTCACAAGGTAACCGAAAAAGGGAAAGGCAAAAGGAAAACTGATGATTCTTCATCATATTTTCCCAAAAAGAAAAGAAAAATCAAAAGACATTTAGTAGAGAAGAAAAAAAAGAAGCAAAAGGAAAATGATAAAGAAAGAGAAAAGATCGACTGATGCAAAAGCTACAATAGGGAAATGTACTAGTTCTTATTCTTCTCGATTTCGAAATGTCATACATGCTGATAGATTTAGGAGAATTGAGAATGCCATAATTTCCTGTGAAAAATTTTTTGATTGAGAGAGCTTTAATGATTCACTAAGAGTAAAAGAAAATTTGAAGGGATATTTTGAATCTTTAAAATTAAGATGTATGAGTACATTTAGAGCTAAAATGTATGGTATAACTCTAATTAAGGAACTATATTTCAATATAGCTATTGACAAAACTAAACTGGAAGGAGAAGAGGAATTTGAAGAGGATAGATTAAATGTATTTTTAGATGGTGAAGATTTTCAAATTAGTGCTTAAGATCGAGGACAATTCCTTAAGACTGAATTTGAAGTAAAATAATACAAAATGCCAAAGAAATATGAGCCGAACCATCTGTGGGAAGTTATAATTGGAAAGAGGGAGAAGTTTCCCTCAAGAAGCTACGCCAATGAGATAAAAAATGCTCAACTTAAAATTCTGCATTATTTCATAGCAACTATTCTCCATAGGAGAAGCAACAGCTTTAGTTATGTGAATGCACAGGATCTGTGGCTAATGGAGGCTATCTTTAATGAAATCTTACTGAATGTGGAAAGATACATGCCAGAACAACTATTCTAGGGGACAAAGTAAATCTGTCGTATGGCAATATCCTTAACACCTTAGTGAAAAGGAAGGGAATTTGGAGTAGAAGATTTCAATTTGATTTCACATGAAGAATAAAGATCAGGGAACCTTCTTGGGTATTGTATTGAAAATAGGGTACAAGATAGAGAAAAATGAATATATTAAGATCACAAAAGGTACACCTCTGCCCCTTCCAATTGATAGTCATTCAACACCCCTCACAAGGGCCAGTCAACCCCTACTTCAGAGTGACATGATGCTTAATCTCTTAATGAGAATTGATGGAAGGTTGACTGATCAAGTCAAACTCAAATTAGAACTCATTAGATGATGCCAAAAAGGGGGAGAAAAATAGAAAGATAGAAAAGTAAGATTAAAAAGTAAAGTTGATAGGAATGATGAACTCAATCCTTAAGTTATGCTTTTATTGTCTTTGCTTTGGTATGCCTTTTTTGTGATGAACAATGGTTGTGTGGTGAATAATGGTTGTGTGGTTTATATGTTTTGTGATAAATAATGTTGAACAATGGTTGTGTGGTTTATATGTTTTATGATGGGGTTATGTGCTTAACTATGTTTGTATGGGTTATGTGGCTTATGTTGTGCTAAGTCTTTATATCTTTTCATTGAACTTATACTGAATGGTTGAATATTGTATATATTCGTACATATATGTACATATATGCTCCTGTGTTTGAATGGTTTTATGTTAGATAATTTTATTAAAGCATATGTTTATGGGGAGCACATACTCAGGGAGAGTAATCCTCAAAATTGCATAAATATTCTTTTCATTTATAGACATTGCACTCTTAATCCAAGGATGTTTTGTCATCATTAAAAAAGAGAGAATGTTAACTCCATATTTTTTTATGATAACAAAACATTCCTCATTCATTAATATCTAACTTTACTATTTAAATGTACAAGATTTAATCTTATACCCCTAGCTAAGCTATTAATTAAAAGTAAGTGAAGGGGCTTGCTAAGTTTAATGAAGAGTTAATCAATTAAAAAGGAAAGAGCAAATAATGAACAAAAGCATAATCCTAGTACCTAATTATCAAGGGATCTTAATCAGTTAAGGTATGGTTGTATGATGTGTTGAAGCAAAATAGAAATATGCTAATTAGTTAAGAGGTCTAGTTAATCGGTTAAAGCACAGGGTACTACTATATTTAAGCACCAAAAACAAGTTTGAAAATATAATTGACCGTGTTGTCGATTTTGCACACGCAAGTATACATAT
>NW_018397270.1:2968460-2968532 GCF_002168275.2 Theobroma umbraticum
ATATAGTGATGAAGTAGAGTATCATTCCCACAGAGATGTGTTCCTAAAGTTTCACTAATTACTAAAATTATA
>NW_018397270.1:2968542-2968973 GCF_002168275.2 Theobroma umbraticum
ATCTTATTTAAGTAATCCCAAAATTGAAGAAAAATAAATTAAAAATAATTAAAAATCAACACTAAATAAGTTAACAAACTAAATAAGTTGAGAAATGCAGTATATTAAATACCTAGGATTATGGGTTTATTCAATATTTCATCTGATACCAGTTTTTCTTGTTATTTATCTTTCCTAGGTGGTTTTACGAACTTAGAATCCAAAGCCATGGATAAGTTTCCATAGAGTTGCTTGTACAAATACTTAAGTTAATCAGTTCACTATATGTCTATAGGAATCAATTAAATTAAGTTCATTAAACAAGTATCCTAATGTGGCTATTAATGGCAATTGGCGTATGTCCATCCGAATCGCGAATCAAATCACCTAAGTGATGTGAACATACACTACTCAAACCTTAGTCTAATGTAAAATCTCTTTATCGAGTCTCA
>NW_018397270.1:2968983-2969125 GCF_002168275.2 Theobroma umbraticum
CAAATCAGTTAATTATTGGCTAAACAATCAAAAGCATTAATAACAGATTTGAATAAGCTAAATTATATATATTCATGATAAATAAAAGAGACATTAATATTCAAATTACATGTTAAAATCCACCATAATCCTAGAAAGATAA
>NW_018397270.1:2969135-2979961 GCF_002168275.2 Theobroma umbraticum
AATAACTAATAAAAACAACATCCAAAGAAATTTAGTCATGAATCCAAGTCAAAGAAAATAAAAAAAACACAAAAAACATAAAGAAAGTAAGTGCTGAAGCTTTGTAATCCCAATTCTCTCTTTAATTCTCTTGTTTTCTTGCTTTGTTCTTGGCTTCAAATCTCTTGAATAGTTGGTTGCTGCCCCTTCCTTTAAACTTCTGAAAAAGGTCCTTTAAATAGGCTCCAAGTAATCTTATTTCTAAAATTTCGTAAGTTTGTTTATTTTTGAAAAATTGCCCAACATCATGGCCATGATTTCTTGGAGCTGCGGTGTAGGTTTTTTTGCTACAGTAGCATTGTAACGCCACTTCTCCAATGTTGCAGCGTTGAGCTCTCGAGAAAATTATATGGCGACCTTTCTTTCACAAGCGCTACAATGGTCTATCAAATGTGAATGCGATTTTCACCTTGATCTAGTCCGAACTGGGAAAAGGGAAAAATATAAAAGTTGTAACCGTGTCATTTAACTTTCTAATGGATTAATAATCATTCAATTAGACTACTAGATTAAAAGATATGCTTCAAAAACTGCATCATGTTTAGTCCATTCGTACTGCTGCAATGGTATGCATTACACAAATATTTTGACTATGATCCAATCTAAATTGGGTAAAGTGATAAACATAAAAGTTGTAGTTTTTCCTCTTAAAAGTCTAGTGGTTGAAAAAGCACTTCATTTGGAGTTTTGTAGACAGAGATATGGTCAAAATGCTGCAACATATATGAATAAAGCTGTCATCATACTTGTACAGATTTTCATCAAATGAGCCTTTTTCATTAAACTTCCTACAAAAGCAATAAGAAAAATTACCAATACTACTTTTAAAGTAATTTAAAACAAAATAACATAAAATTTAACTAAAATAACTTAAATTAACTATTCAACATGTCACCAAACTTAAACTAGAAAAACACCTAAAATGCTACGATTCATACCTAAAATCTCAAAGATCTAACTATTTAAGCTCCAAAATTGTATCAAAATAACTATATATAATAAAGTTATCGCACCCCCAAACTTAAGATTTTGCTAGTTCTTGGGCAAAATATAAAACAACATGCAATAACTTAATCATGGAAACATTTAACTAAAATTCAATCGCACTGTTTCATTAATCATCTTTAATATCCTTAAAAGTTAATTCATATTCATAATTTTAGGCAACACACAAATATTATTCAAGTTCATGTTTCAATCTAAATGTAAACTCAACATTAAGTGAAATTCTGTGTTTGTGTGTAATCTTTTCACCTAGAACATTGTACAATCCGAATAAGTTTACATTCATGCAAATTTCAAATTAGTAATTAAGTCCATAAGTTTGCTTTTCATCCCCGTCTCCACTAATGTAGACTAACATTATGTTAAAGATCAATATGACTTTAATTAGCTTGTAATATATGGCTAGGGTTAAGGTTGGATATAAGATAATGTATAGCTCAAATCACTGTAAACACATAGTCAATCTAAAACCTATTCAGAGCTTTATTTTTCCTTCACATAATATACTTCTTTTCCATAAACTTTTTTCTTTTATTCAACAGTTCATTCTTTCTTTTCCTTTTACTTTTTTCAATTTCACACCCCCAAACTTATTTCTTTTATTGGGTAGTTAGATGAATACAATCATATATTTGAACTTTTAATCATTTTTTTATCTTGACTACCTCTTTCATTATGTGGCTTATACCGTATCCTAAATACACTTATGCACTTAGGAATGAGGGATGTAAGAATTGTTAGAAATATTAATATAAGGGTCTAGGCTAAAAATTAAGTGTTCAAATGAAAAAAAAGATATCTTTAGGCTCAAAGGGGGAAACTAAAGATAATTTATGTAAAAAAAAAAGCTAATTAAATATAGCCTAGAATTTCGTCTTGAGAGAGAATCAAACAAATTTTAGAACTTAATACATAATTCAAAAACTTGCACTCACAAAAACGTTTTTTAAATACATACAATAAATCTAAGCAAAAGATATAGTGATGAAATGTAAAAATTTCAACCTAACAATAAAGCTTAGCATGAGAATTTACATAACACTCAAACAATATTCACATGTTTTGAAAAATTAGGATAGAAATATAATTGAGTTCTCATCATTGATAGGTAAATTAAACAAAACTAGCACAATTAAATCTAGTTCAAATGCAAATGCACATGCATAAAAAAAATTAATGAAAATAAACTAACCTAAACTATCACAAACACTAATAACAATAAAACTCTCTCCCAAACTTAAATTGCATATTATCCTGAACGTAAAAAGCTAAAAGAATAAGGAAAGGAAACTCCCCTATCAATGGTGACAATGCATTGAGACTCTAATTTTAGTCCTCGTTATCTTCATGCTTTCTAAACCTACAAACTCAACAAACAAGTTAGGGAAAGGTTAAAACTACTTATTTAAATAGAAAAATAAGAACTAACTAAAATAACAACTAAACCTAAAAAAGTATAACTTGAGTTACCTCCCAAGAAGTGCTTCTTTATAGTTAATAGCTTGACTTTATTTGTGGTCATTATTCACCCTTTAGAGAGGTTTGAATTTGCATGGAAAAAGATTGAGGTGTGAAAGTAATCTCCTCTTAGGATGAGGTTGTAATGGCTTTAACTCAAGATTTAGTGCTTGCTGAACCCAAAATAGTGAAATAGGCTGACTTTTACCCAACTTTTCAAATTGAGTTCTTTTGGAATAATGCACTTTTAGTGTCACCTTAAAAACATGTGTAACATTTGTAAATTCTTCATTCTTATCCTTTTTTTGTGACATCTTGAACCAAACAAGCTTCAAAGAGTATCTTTGGATTTTTCATATCAACAAACTCCTTAGGTAACTCATCAACTATATCCAAAAAGGAAATGAGAGGCATATATGGCTTGACTTGTGATGGTGTAGATACTTCCTCCTTTTGTTTAACTTCTTCATTTTGAACTTGATTGTTGGAAGCTATTCTCTTAATCTACTTTATCTCCATCATTTACCACATTCTTGCCATTTACCTCATAAAGATGCTTATTATATTTTTGTTCAGTGTCATTTGATAAAGTTTCCTGAGGCATATTGTTGATGTCATTAATCAGTTGACTCACACATGTCTCAATATTTCTCATTAAAGCTTCGTTACTTTGGATGATTGTATCCATATTTGCCATGTATGCAGTATTTTTGGCCATGTATTGCATTAACATCTCTTCCAAAGTTGGCTTCTTGTTAAGAATAGTGGCTTTAACTTATGATTGAAAACCATTATGGAAAAGAAGCTGTGATGAATATGTAAGACCCTGATCATTACTCCATAAACAATATGGATGATTCCACCTTGAGGTGTAACTGTTGGAGCATGAATTGTGTTACTGCCCATTGAAGTTTCCATCAAATTGCATTAATTCATAATAGGCTGGATAATAACAACTTGAATGCCCATCTCCACAAAGATAGCTTGTCACAAAAGGACTCTTTTTAGGCACAAATTGTTTTGATGGCCATTGATAGTTACAATAATTTATCACCTCAATTAAAAGTACCTGAAAAACAAAAAAGACTCAATTTAAGATTAATTTATGAATATTAATATTAGTAAAATAAATAAAAAAATAAATCCCCGGTAACGGCATAAAAAACTTGTTGTCGATTTTACACATGAAAGTATACATATCGAACAAGTAATATAGTGATGAAGTAGAGTATCATTCTCACAGAGATTTTTTTCATAAAGTTTCACTAACTACTAAATTATAAAACAAATTAATCTTATTTAAATAATCTAAAAATTGAAGAAAAACTAATTAAAAATAATTAAAAATAAACACTAAATAAACTAACAAACTAAATAAGTTAAGAAAATAAGTATATTAAAGACCTAAGATTATGAGTTTATTGAACATTTCATCTGATATCTGCTTTTCTTGTTATTTATATTTCTTGGGTGATTTTACTAACCTAGAGTCCAAAACTATGGACAAGTTTTCGTCGAGTTGCTTATACAAATACCTAACTTAATCAATTCACTAGATATCTATAGGAATCAATTAAATTAAGTTCATTAAGCAAGTATTCTAATGTGATTATATGTGAAAATTGGCGTATGTCTATCCGAATAGCGAATCAAATCACCTAAGTGATGTGAACATATACTATTCAAACCTTAATCTAATTTAAAATCTCTTTATCAAATCTCAATTAGATTCACAAATCAGTTAATTATTGACCAAACAATTAAAAGTATTAAAAATAGATTTGAATAAGTAAAACTACATCCATTAATGATAAATAAAAGAGAAACTAGTATTCAGACTATATGTTAAAATCCACCACAATCCTAGAAAGATAATTTAGCAAATAATAACTAATAAAAACATCTAAAGAAATTTAGCCATGAATCCAAGTCAAAGAAAACAAAAAAAAAATACAAAAGTGTTGAAGCTTGGCAATCTCAATTCTCTCTCAAATTCTCTTGTTTTCTTGTATTGTTCTTGGCTCCAAATCTCCAAAATAGTTGGTTGCTACCTCTTCCTTTAAACCTCTGAAAAAGATCCCTTAAATAGGCTCCATGTAACCTAATTTCTAAAATTTCATAAAATTTTTTATTTTTGAAAAATCACCCAATGCTGTGGCATTGATTTCTTAAAGTCGTGGTGCTAGTTTTTTACTACAGTAGCACTGCAGCACCACTTCTCCAATGCTGCAGTGCTAATCTCTCGGGAAAATTGTATGGTGAGCTTCCTTTCACTAGCGCTATAGCGGGCTATCAACTTTGAATGTGATTTTTACCCTGATTTATTCTAAACTGGAAAAACTCATAAAAGTTGTAGCCCTTTCTCTTAACTTCCAATGGATAAAGAATCGTGTCAATTGGACGTCTAGATTGAAATATATGCTGCAAAAACTACATCATGTTCAATCCATGTGTACTGTTGCAATACTTCAAATTAGACAAATATTTTGACCATGAGCCAATTTGAACTAGATAAAGTGGTAAACATAAAAGTTGTAGCCCTTCCTCTTAGAAGTCCAGTGGTTGAAGAATCACTTCATTTCTAGTTCTGTAGTCAAAGATATGGTTAAAATACCATAATATGTACAAATAAAGCTATTACCATACTTACACAGATTTTCATCAAATGAGCCTTTTGCATTAAACTTCCTACAAAAATAATAAGAGAAATTATCAATACTACTCCTACAGTAATTTAAAACAAAATAATATAAAATTTAACTAAAATAACTTAAATTAACTACTCAAAATGTAATTCAAACTTAAATTGAAAAAATACTTAAAATGCTACTATTCGTACCTAAAATCTCAAATATCTAACTATTTAAGCCTCCAAAATGTGTCAAAATAACTTTATAACTATTTAAGCCTCCAAAATGTGTCAAAATAACTTTATAACTATTTAAGCCTCCAAAATGTGTCAAAATAACTTTATATAATAAAGTTATTAGACCGTTAAAGGGAGCCACAATAGAGAAGTTCAAAATCTAAAGATCTTCTAGTCAATTAAAGCTAGTTTTAAATGGTTATGATTGAAGGAAGAAAAGCTACAGTCAGTTAAAGGAAGAGCTAACCAATTAGAGGAAGTCTATTGAAGAAAAAAGTATGAAGACAGAAAACCCTTAATCGATTAGAACCTCCTATAATCGATTAGAGTAACAAACGTAGTAGCAAAATAATGCAAGGCAGAGAAGCTATAATCAGTTACAACCACTTGTAATTGATTAGCCGAAGTCTGGCGCTTGTTTGAATTTAAATACTAGAGGACAAAATAACATCTAAAAGTGGATCAGAGTTGTTTTTAATGACTAACTATCTCTGACAGAAAAATGTAACTCCCCAAGTATAAAAGAAAACTCCAATGGTCAAAGAAAGTAGATTTGAAAAGAAAAAAAATACTTCAAACAAAAAGTCAAATATTCTTCATTAAAAACACTTGTTCTTCATTACAAATCCGAAAAAAAAAAGTTTGAGCTTGATCGTAATTTATCTAGACTTATAAAGATACTTAATTGTACTTCTTTTTCTGGAAAAATTAGAGTGTAGGAAGCACTCTAAATATTATTATAAAGGATTAGAGCTTGGGTTAAAAACTCACTTTGTAAAAGCTTAGTGAAAGTTGTTAATTTCATTAGTTTAGTGAAGTTGGGTTGAAAATCTTTGATTTGGAGATTAAAGTAGTGGATGCAAGTCAAGGAGATCAAATCACTATAAATACTCTTACGTTGTCCATTTCTCTTTACCCTTCTTTACTTGCTGTCTTGTAATTCCAACAAGTTCTAATCCTTCCCTTCATCTAGTTGATTAAGTACTCTTCAAGCTCTAAAAGGTTGAATAGAAAATTTTTAGTACTATTTACCCCCTCTAGCACTCTAACATGACCAACAAAGAAATGTTTAAGCAACCCTTCGCATAACCAGCACCAGTGTTGCCACCACCACTACCGGCCTCTAATGGTGGGAGTAATGTAGAGAGAGAAAAAGAAAGGAAGAAGATGAGTGGAGAAAGAAAAAAAAACTTAAGAAATGAAAATATTTTACATTATATAGTATTAATTTTTGAAATTTGAAAAGGTATTTTTGTCTAATTAAATTTTTTTTTCCAATTTCCATTAGTTCTAAACAACCATTATTAAGAGGAAACTTGGTATTGGCTATTCAAGGTTCTCTTAGAATGCCCACTTTGAGGCATGACCATTCCGTCCAACCAAACATTATCTTTGATTGGTAAGTGGAATAGGGGGAAAATGGTGTAGATTTATGGAATGTAATTCTATTAAATGTTTTATGTTTTTTCTTTGACAATAAGATTCAATAAATTAATAGACTAAAATTACATAAACAAACTTTAGAGTTTAAAATTTTTACTATTGGTATATAAATTAATAATTCTAAATTTATTTGAAATTTTATCCAATTACTTACTCTCCTTTGCCTTCTAATTACCTAAATAGCTAAAAAGATAAAAAAAAAAGCGTAAGCTTTTGTCCTGTAAAAAAATAATATTGGAAAAAATAAAAAATAAATAATAAAAGATAAGTAGAGAAAATATTGGCCAAATTATAGCACCCCAAGCTTAAATTCATTTTGATAAATAGTTTTTTTAGTTTAAATTAGTACATTTCAAAATATTTAAATTGAAATCATACATTACGTTAAAATTATGAATTGATTATCTTCCTAGTAAGAGTCGAATCCATTAAAGAAATTGAGCTTTTCTTCAATTAGACTCGATTTACATTAATATATTTAAGTTTAAAACTCATCTCGAATTCAAAATTAAAATTCAAATATAAAACTTGAATTCGAATTCAGGTTCAAAGTGTTTTTGGAGGTTACAAACAAATTTAGAGCTCCAAAATATATACATCATCGTTATAAAAAATTACTATAGGACCTATACAGATACACAAAAAATTTATAAATAGTTTGAGTTTGGATAGGGAGTTGAAAATATGCAATTTATCCTGTCAACATCAATCCAAAAATATTCATACAACACTCAATCCATCAATCTATATAAATAAAAAAATTTCTTTGAAGGTTGAGAGATTCTCAACATCCTTTATTTTCCATTATCTTGGATTAAAAGAAAATACAAAAACAAGAAATAGTAAGTTCTAATTTCCATTCTAGTAAAAGTACAAGAAGAGAAAATATAAAATTACAACTCTAAAAACAGAATATTGAAGCACCAAAAACAATAAACCTAGAAAGATTAAAGATTAAGCTTAGCCAACAAATATGCAACCAAACAAACAAAAAATGAAATAGAAATGAATAAAGTTACTTTTCAATTTCTATAGAATAAAACAGTAAGTACAATCAAATAATACTCATCCAAAATTCTATATGTAATGAATAAGACCATAGACATTCATAATATATATAACTATTAACTTCAACAAGAATATGGGCAACCTCATTTTGCTCTCAAAATAGATAGGAGAAAGAACAAAATTTGCATGAAAAAACTAAAATGGTTTTTAAACATAACCAAACAACATAGAAATACTATCAAACATATTCAAGCTCAATAGCTTAATAATCAAACAAAACTTGGTAATAAAAATTTTTAAAGGAAGAAGCCAAAACAAAACTTACTTTTGTTTTTCTCTCAAAATACATTAAAAACCCAATAAAAATTGCACCACATGAGTTGCATAGATCTCCAACTGAAACAAACAATACAGAAAAATAACAAAATATAAAAATCAAAGAGAAATTAACAAAAGAAAGTAATTTGCTATTTCTATGCAACAAAATAAAAAAATGTAATCACAAAAGAAAATTGAGAGAGCAAATATATAAGTTATATTATTTGGCAAGCTAAAACTTTATTGCAGGAATAAATATAATGATCAACAAAAACCAAAAACGCCGCCCAAAAAATCTCTTCGCTTGTTGGAACAAATCGGGTCGGTCAAATCGAATCCAGACCCATTGGACCTGACTTACCCAAGATTCTTGAAACCCTCCCTAAACCCCTAAATTTTGAAAGTCACTTTGCCTTCAATCAGTCAACTCACATGATGAGCAATATAAAGCCTTCCAAAATAGCTCTCTTCCACCTTAATTGAGCGCCATGTGTAGCTCAATAGGAAGCATCAGATGTCAATCAATTGCACCCAATTTTAATATTTAGTATAAATAGTTTACAAGAAATGAATAAATATGAGTTCAAGTCAATCTTTACTGATGATTTAAATTTAAACATTTCAAAATGTACTAATTTAAACTCAAAAAGTTAGCTTATGTAACATTAGTGTATTAATTTACTTAATCTATACCTTTCCATATCTTCAATCTATATTTTAATATTCATATTCATAATTTATAATTATCTATAATATATATATAAATACGGATCTTAGTAAATTTTTTCTTATAAAAATAGATATTTTTACTGATTATATTTTTAAATTGTTATTTTTCATTCTCAATAATTTTAATTTATTATATCACTAATATTAACAAGTATATGTTGTAGTATCAGGGATTAAAATTCAATTAAGAAGTAGGCATAATTACTAAATCAGATAAAATATTTTTATTATAAATATAAATAAGATTTATGCAATTTGTAATTATGAATTCTAATTGCATCAAATTATTTTCATTAAAATTGTTTTTATTATTTACAATAGTTATTAAATAATTTATAGATTAATATTACAAAGTTTGAATTATTTATACCTAAAACTTTATACTTTAAAAATATTTGTATCTATATATAACTACTATTAAAAAATAAATAAATAATAAGTATTCATGTGCAATACATGTGACAACAAATACTAATTATATATGAAAGTAAGAATGAATGCCAAAAAATTTTTGATGAAAAAAAGCATCTTCATTGACTCTTTTTTTTTTTTTTACATTATCATTTTACATCTTAAATTTATTTTTGTCAAGTATAGTTATTAAAAAAGTAAATTTACGTTTAGTAAATTACTCTAACAAAAGAACAATTTACTTTTAACATGCATTTATATATATATATATATATACATATATATAAATATATATATATAAAACCTTACAAGGTCAAACACCAAGAAATAACAACAAAGATACTAAAAACTAAAATTAAACTTCCTTTTGTGGAAAAACCAAGAATTAGAAATCTTAATTTATTAAAGAAACTCTCCATACATGAACAACAAGTAAGTTCTTTAATACATTATAGGGAAAATCAAATTAATTATCTAAAAGAAGAAATTTCTTTTGACAGAATAAACCAACAATTGAAACAACAAGAAAACATCCAAAGAATTGACAATATTAAAAAAAAATTGAAACAACAATTTGTTCTGATATCCCAAATGCATTGTGGGAAAGAAAGAAACATCAAGTAAATCTTCCTTATAAAAATGAATTTAATGGAAAAAAAATCCCAACAAAAGCCAGGGCTATACAAATGAATCAAGAAATGGAAGATTTCTGTAAAAAAGAAATCCAAGATCTACTAGACAAAAAATTAATAAGAAAAAGTTCATCTCCATGGAGCTGTTCAGCATTCTATGTTATTAAAAATGCAGAAATAGAAAGAGGAACACTCAGGTTAGTTATAAATTATAAACCTTCAAACGAAGCATTAGAATGGATTAGATATCCAATTCCAATTAAAAAATATTTATTACAAAAACTTTGCAATGCAAAAATTGCTTTAGTTGCTTTCTGTTGTCGACTGTTTTTGCTTTTCTTCTTTTGTCAGTTGTTTTCGGCTGCTTTGATGCTATTTTTGCTTTTCTTCTTTTGTCAGTTACTTTCGGCTGCTTTGATGCTGTTTTTGCTTTTCTTCTTTTGTCAGTTACTTTCGGCTGCTTTGACGTCTTTACTTTTTATGCATGACGTGTCTTTTGTTGCTGTGCTTCTAGTGTGATTCTGTGTGTCAGTATTGTTTATCTCGTTCTTCTTGGAGGGATGTAGTCTTCATCTTGAGATAATTTGGTAGCTGCTCTGGATGAGGCTGAATCTTCCTCTTCATTTTCTTCTTCTTCATCAGAATCAAGAGAACTTAACATTTCTACCATGATCTTCTTAAATTCTAACTTGGACTTGGCCTGAGCTAGTCTAACATTGGCATTGGACTTGGCTTGTAAAAACCTGGCATTTTTCTGAGAGGTCTCCATGCCTTTGCAAAGTGTTGGATTCTTTTGGAACCATGTGATCAAGTATTTAGGATTGTATTTCCTTTCATCAAATTTGTACCACCATTTGGTTCTGAAAATTCTAACGACCATCGGTGCTCCGGTATGGACATCATTATCATACGCATAA
>NW_018397270.1:2980060-2981392 GCF_002168275.2 Theobroma umbraticum
TTCCTCAGGTTTAAAGCATTTTGAAAATTTTTCATAGAGTTCTTCAATTTTGGGTGGAAGAATTTCTCTTGAAGAACCAAACCAGTTCCACTAGTGAAAAAACCAATTTGGAAATTTATATTTGTTTTCATATTTGAAAAACATCAACTAGGAATGTCGGTTGTGTTTGTTATTGTAAAGGAAAGTATTGAACCATGACTGTTGGTAATCCTAGTAGTTGAAAACAGGGCAATGGTTAATTGTATTTGAAAAACTTGTTGGAAATTTTTTGCAAAGATTCAGATTTTCTCCCCAATCAATCAGCCTTAAAACTTTTAAAATTTGTGCCGTTGAATGAGTAATAAGGGTTGGATCTTTTGGATCGGCATATTATTTAAAAAGAGCTGACCCTGTTTGAATCAAAATATTTTGATAGTAGCTTTGGGATTTTTGCAAATCCCATGATTTATAATGCCATCCCTGAAAGGTCTTTCGGATAGCAATATGGGGAAGTTCCTGATATAATCCTTCTTCTATGAGAAGAAAATTTTGGGTATTTTTCTTTCTGAAGTATTGGGTTTTCCTACTTGAGGTAGATGATTGAGATTATGTTTAGGTAAGTGTTTGATCAGGAAAAATATTCTATAAATCTTTTGTTTAGGTTTATCGAGTACTATCTCTCTCCCCTGATTTTTTTTGAAGGGCTGCAAGGGCGGCCTGTTTCATTGGGGTATCTTGTTCTGTTTTGGAGGCTAAGGCTAATGCTAACTCTGGGGAATTTATAAGGGCTTCAACCCATTTTTGGATTTCAGAATCAATATCATTGGGGTCTTGGGCATCTTGAGGAATTGGTCTTGGTTGGATTTGCTGTTGTTTCTTCTTCTTGGGTAAATATTCTCATGCCATGATCTGACTGGTTTTGGGGATAATATTAGGGATGTCTCCCTTTGGCTTTTTTCTCTTTACTTTTCGATCTCTCAGTTTGGGGGACATTTTTTCTTTGCTCCTGCAAGTATGCAAGTATTGAGATTTTCAATTGAAACTCTCTTGGACTTTTGAAATAATTCTTATTGATTTGGGTAATATTTTTTTTACCAGAATTTATAAAAGGATTTTCTGTCTCTCTCTGACAAGATTACTAAATCTTGCCATGGTAAATCTAAATCTCTGTGTTTTCTGGAAGGGGGCATGTTTTTCCCTGCAAAAATTCTCTTGTAAGAAAATCGGGTAAAGAATTTGATTCTCCTTTAATATATTGAATGTCAAAGTCAAATATGTTTAAAATTGCTTGCCATGTGGCAAAAGTTTGTTTTGATGCAATATTTTGAACATCTTTTTGTAAGATTTCTTTGG
>NW_018397270.1:2981469-2981597 GCF_002168275.2 Theobroma umbraticum
TGCATAACACAATGGATAAAATTTCTTTTTTCACTGTGCTATAATTTTGCTGTGCTGGAGTCCAGTGTCTAGAAGTGTACTGAACTATTTGTTCTTTACCATTTTTGATTTGTTTTAATATTCCACCA